>NW_026886776.1:0-79021 GCF_032173495.1 Musca vetustissima | reverse complement strand
CAATTATCTTTATATGCGTCGATGTTTTCAAAAGAATCCATAAAAAGTTCCGCCCATTTTAATCACAGTTTTCCCATCAAATTGATATTTTGCTTTTGGGATGGATTGAAATCGACATTTTTGAAATCGGTTCAGTTTTAGATATAACTATCATATATTGTCGATAGCACACTGTGATGCAGCGTACCAAATGGTGTATGACACGGTTGCTCAATTAGATCCAAATTACATTACTTTTCTCGATTTCATACAAATGGTACATCAAAGAATCCAATTTTGCCCAATTAACATGCAATTTTTATAGATTTCAGAATGATATGTGTATGAGTTTACTTTATTGGTTCAAACATCTATCCAGATCGCATATTTAATTTCGGCCGATTCCATCTCAACGGACATCCAAAGATGCTTTATTAACATCTCTTGTATATACCCAAGATGGTGAAGGGTATCATAACTATTTTCCTACTTTGCTCTGCTTTACCACTTTATGTGGCAATTTTTCCCCTCTCTCCTTTTTTTTGGCAGAAACAAATGTATTCCTCCCAAGAAAAAAGCCAACATCATTCGTAAATCGGCTATGTTTTGTTTTGATATTGTCCTCTGTCTCTCCGCTCATTTGGTGGTTGTTTTTTGCAATGCGTACTTCTTCTCTTGTTTACAAGCGTGGTCTCTCCACTAGTTTTGCATTTCATTGTTTCTGTATTTCAGACACTGTTACCGACCTCCAGATTGTTTAATAAAATGGTGACACTATTTTACCCTACACAACTATGTTGTCACGGTATTATAGCTCTGTGCAGCCCCAAGATTTTGTAAAGCCGCGAAATATTGGTCTCCACCTTTAAAATTACCGATCGTCATATCTCGACTAGCTGAGTCGATCTAGACATGTGTGTCCGCCCGTCTGTTCATTATAATTTGTAAACACGATACAGGCCACAGTTATGGACCAATCTTCACGAAATTTTGCATGCAGATGGGACGGAAAAGATCGGATAATAGTTAGGAGATGAAATGGGCCAAATTATGGTCCTAACATCGCGAAATTTTACATGGAGAAGCGTATCGGGCCAAGGAATAATACAGATCGGTCAATATTTAGCGGGTCAAATGGACCCATTTGTGTGAAAAATTACAAAACGTGTATTCTATGGCGTATATGTTTACTCCTGAAGGACATAGACCCGAGAAGTTCATAGTATATCCAAGAGGAGTGGTTGACCTTTAAATTAATACCAATTATATCGTCGTACTCGGATGTGGGAGTTACAATTAAATATTTATAGGTGCTTAAATATTCATGTATTATTTAGTAACCCATTACTATTTACCGGGTAAATACCCAAGGGGTGGGTAATTACCCATTTGCGGGTATTTATTTGGGTATTTACTATATTGAATCGGTAATACAACATCTTACACCCTATTTCCGGGTTTCTGTTATCAAATCGATTTAGAATGGATAGTTTTACGATACTTTAACGACGTGGGTAAATACTTGGGTAAATACCCGAGTTTTTACCCAAAAATTGGGTATAAACTCATTAACTGAAAAGATCTCACTATACCAAATTATAACCAATTTGATCGTAAAATGTGTCAAATAGACAAAAAGTACCTTAAATCGGGAGGTACGGTTATATGGAGGGTAATTAAAAACTTAGACCCAGGGATTTTGGATTTCTATATTTGCTTTGACTTTAAAAACATGTATGCAAAATTCTGGCCGCTTATGTTAAGTGGTTCGGCAGTTAATGAGTTTATACCCAATTTTTGGGTAAATACTCAAAATAGGGGTACCTTTGTATGGAGGCTACCAGTAAACGTAAATTTTTGCATGGACATTTGGTTCCCAAGAAGAACACTCTGTGCCAAATTACAGCCCATTTGGTTGTAAAATGTGTCTAATAGACAAAAAAACCTTAAATCGGGAGATACGGTTATATGGGGGCTATATCAAATCTTGGACCCAGGGACCTCATTTTGGATTTCTATATTTGCTTTGACATTAAAAACATGTATGCAAAATTTTGGCCGCCTATGTCACGTAGTTCGGCAGTTAATGAGTTCATACCCAATTTTTGGGTAAAAACTCGGATATTTACCCAAGTATTTACCCACGTCGTTAAAGTATCGTAAAACTATCCATTCTAAATCGATTTGATAACAGAAACCCGGAAATAGGGTGTAAGATGTTGTATTACCGATTCAATATAGTAAATACCCAAATAAATACCCACAAATGGGTATTTACCCAATTTATTGGGTATTTACCCAATTTACCGGGTATTTACCCTTTGGCTATTTACCCACTGCCCATCTCTACCCATTACCAAACTAGAGGGCGGATATATAGCGCTGATCGCTTTGAAATTTTCCATGAGGATCCAGGTATGGTCAAAGACAACGTCTATAATTTTCGGTGATGATCGGATAATAATATTGGGATGAATTCGACCGAAACATTTTTTTGTGTTTTTTGGAGTCGATCTATAGGCCACAATTGAAAGCCGAACATAAGAGCACAATCAACGGTGAAGGGAATCTGTGCGGAATATTAGTAATATTTGTTGGCCTCTAGTCGGTCAAGAATGTGCAAATATTGCGAAATATAGCCAAAGCTCAGAATATTGAACCACAGGAAGTTAGATTTCCATAGAAGTTGTGTAGGGTATCAAATGGTCGGCCCCGTTCGACTATACTGCTCCGCTCACTGGTTTTCAAAATTATTTCGATATAAATACCAAATACAGTATAACAAATAAGTGTTGATACGAGGAACAAGCTAAAACGAAAATGATGCAAATCACAAAATATCAAAGCGACAAAAAAATTCTGTCCACCATCTCCAAACACAACTCCAAAGTTGTTTTCCCCTCTCTATGACGGGACACCAGCATTTAAAGTTTTATGAATTGCATTCATTAAATTCAGAAATCGGACATTGGCAACACTTTCTGAACACTTTTAATATAATATACGATTTTTTGTGTAGACTCTATATAAAGGTCTCGACCTTTTCAAATAAATTTTCATTGCCCAATATTGGACCCCTTGAACTTTTACATTTTTCCAAAATTTTCTCTTGTAATCACTACCACACCTACTTTGTTGATTATAAATAGACTATCACAGTCTTGGATGTCAAAGTGTTTTAAAATATCAAACAAAATTAATTGCCAGGAACAAGCAGAAAAGTAGTCAAAAGTTCTGCATGACATGTTACAGTCATAGCAGAGATAACAAATTTGGCCTTGAAACTTATAGAAAATTAAGGTGAGAATTAAGGAAAAAATTAAAGTTTAAGATAAACACTAGAAAACTTTATCCCTACACTTCAAATTGAATGTAGTTAATTAATAAGAGGATTTTTTAAACTGAATGGAAGTAGTGTTTTATCTTCATTAAATTACGAGATAATGAAGAATTAAAAAGTTTAAAGTTTAATATTCGTTAAAATAAATTTAAATACCAGTATTGGGGGTTGTAGGGGGACTCGGGGTGTGCTACGTCGTATAAGAGCCCTTCCCACTGATGACATGAGGTACCACCACAATTTACGAAGGAAGATATTACAGACGTCGTATGGATGCCGACCGAATTCCTATGGTAATGGTAGACATAAATTAGACCAACCTTCTTCCATGTCGGAAACTATCGCATTGAGGTCATATCAAAAATGGAACCTATATTGAAAATATCCTGCTGCCCAAATTACAAATGCTTTTGTTGAAAATGTTGCTAAAATATCGAAAAATGGTGAGCTCTAAGTTCCTGCGAATCTATATGTCATTTCCTAAATATTTAAAATATTACCAAAAACGATATGGGTCTTCTTTGGCCAGAACTAGTCATACACGAAAGTTTTCGTTATTGTCCAACACTGTGGTCTATATCGTGTTTATAAATTATAATGGACAGACGGACGGACACACATGTCTAGATCGACTCAGCTAGTCGAAATATGACGATTTGTATACTAAAAGGTGGACAATATTTCGCAGCGTTACAAGCTCTTGGGCCCACATAAATCTATAAGACCCTAACAAAATTGCTGTGTAAATCCAGGCATCGTCTCTCTTTAAAATCTCGACAATAAACATAGAGATGTACTCACAATGTGATTAAGGCCGAAACAGTTCAAATTTTTCCACTTTAAACATTATATATATATACCACCACTGAAAAAGTGCAGCAGTTAATTGGCAAAAATATATACACCTGAAATTGTGGTTAGCGTACTTTTAAAACATCACACACAGCACACCAAACAAACTCGCAGTAACTTTGTCCTGCAGTATGGTTAATTTATTTTCGTTTTATTTTTCACTTCCTCCATTCTCATTTGCTTTACCTTTGCCACTTTTTTTGTGAAAAATCCCAAAATTCCATAGCCATATATATTTACCAGCAGATGCTGTTGAATTAAAGTTGTTGGTATGAACTTTTGCTTTGCCATTGCGGCTTTCCTGTTGACTCTTTTTGGCCACGTTTTCGTTTTGTTGGCTAGTGAATGCGGGTAAATGTGATTGTGACACTTAAATAGTAGAGATTGAAATTAATGGTAGTATTTTGTAAGTTGTTTTTAGTTGAGTTTTTTGTACATATAAATAAAAAGTAATGACGAAACAAAGTATGGGTAAGTGATAATAAATTTTAGATAAAAGTGTAAACTATACTCGGGAAGCTTTAAGATTTTTTAACCCTACGGTCAATAACCGGGTACATTTGTACCTTTTTTTGAATAAAAATGCTGTAAAATGTTTAATAAAGATATTTGGATCAAATTTCGAGGAATTATTCTTGAGGTATTTTCACACATAATCTAAGAAAAAAGTTATAAATATTTTTCATATAATTTTTACAATTTTTTAAAGTTATTACCTACGTAGATCAATAACCGTGGTACATTTGTACCCATCCAAAGATAGCTCTGTAACTCATTAAAAAATCGGACTATCGTGAGGTTTTTTGTTTTACATTAGTCTATGCGGATCTGGTCTAGATGTAGGAACTCAAAATTATATATACATTAAAATAATATATATTTAAATCCATGCTTAAATGATAATCTATCTAAAACAATCATAGTAAATTCGTTATAGCTTTCGAATGGGTTAAGCTTTTTTAGTTATTTTTTTTATTGGGGTCTTATTTATGTGTTCCTCAACACCTCTGCAAATTTTTGTGGCCCTAGACAACATGGGGCCATCAGGGCGACTCGTGGAAGTCAGAAACTACCCAGGTTTTCCCTTGGTATACAGGAACAAAAACAATGATTATTGTGCGTAATTATCCAATTATTCTTCATATTGAGCCTGAAACTTTGTCTATAATTGAATTAGTCTGATTTATTACAATCCTAAATTGGCGTAAATATATAAACTATCATTAAATAACGTTTTAAAGTATTAAATAGTGTTAAAAATGTGTCAATCACAATCTCTAAACTCATAAAATGTAAATAATTGGACATAATAATTGTTTTAGTCCCAGTATACCAAAGGAGAATCAGGGTAGTTTCTGACTTCCACGAGTCACCCTGATGGCCCCATGTTGTCTAGGGCCACAAAAATTTGCAGAGGAGTTGAGGAACACATAAATAAGATCCCAATTCCCATTCGAAAGCTATAACGAATTTACTATGATTGTTTTAGATAGATTATCATTTAAGCATGGATTTAAATATATATTATTTTAATGTATATATAATTTTGAGTTCCTACATCTAGACCAGATCCGCATAGAGTAATTTAAAACAAAAAACCTCAAGATAGTCCAATTTTTTAATGAGTTACAGAGCTATCTTTGGATGGGTACAAATGTACCACGGTTATTGATCTACGTATACTTTTTTGGTTATTGACCGTAGGGTTAAAAAATGTTTTTCAGTGATCAGAAATTCTAAAAGCGTGGATTTTTTAAAGTATAATTTCAAGGACAAACAAGGCTATATGGCGTGGATTTTTTAAAGAATATTTTAAAAGATAAACAAGACTATAAGGCAGGGATTTTTTAAAAAATATTTTCGACTATTTGATAACCTTCAGCACTATGGGTATATCAAAAGAATGCATCATAACAGAAGGGCTATTAACATGAAATTGGATGAACTAAATTATGTGACCTTTATCTAAATGTGAACCGACTTAGATCAATCCATGAATATGCCTTTCGTTTGATACAATGGGACAAAATATGTAAATCGATTTAAGGCAAATATCAAAAAGCTTAATTTTCTACGTTGTGCAAAATTTCATGTCAATATTACAAACATGAGGAGTTTAGTGCACCATTTACTTAAAATCGGATGAAAATATATATGGAAGCTATATCCAAATATGAACAGATTTCAACGAAACTTGTCAGAGGTTAGGTTTTATTAATTTCAGCAGTTTTTGTTCCTAATGGCCATATTTTGGGTCCTACTTAAAAACTGATGAACATACATGGATATGACAGCTATATCTAAATCTTAACCGATTTCAAGATATTTTACAAACATAATTCTAAACTCAATCTAGTATGCTATGCCAAATTTCGTGAAATCGAAAGATATATAGGGACTATGGTATACCATTTCCATTATATCAAGCGAACATATATATGAAGCTAAATCTAAATCTTAACCGATTGTCAAGATCTTTTGCTCACATCATTTCAGACTCAATTCAGTATGCTATGCCAAATTTAATGGAAATTGAAGGATATATGGGGACTTTGGTCAACCATTTACATTAAATCGGTCGAAAATATATATGGGATCTATATCCAAATCTGAACCGATTTTCAAGAACTTTTACACACATCATTCTAGACCCAATTCAGTACGCTATGCGAAATTTCGTGCAAATCGGAATATATATAGGGACTTTGGCATACCATTTACCTGAAACCGACCGAAACTATATATCTGAACCGATTTTCACGAAACTTATCACACGTCATTCTAGACTTAATTCAGTACGCTGTGCCAAAATTCGTGCAAATCAAATTATTTTCAGGGACTTTGGTGCACCATTTACCAAAATCGGGCGAAAATATATGGGAGCTATATCTAAATCTGAAATGATTTTCAAGAAATATTACACATATTTTTCTAGACTCAATCTAGTACGCAATGCCAAATTTCGTGCAAATCGAATCGAATTGGTACACCATTTATATTAAATCGGGAGAAAATATATATGGGAGCTATATCTAAATCAGATAAGCTATGCCAAATTTAATCCAATTCGGATCATAAATGCGACCTGTACTTTGTTTACAATTTAACATGGACAGACGGATAAACCGACGGACGGGCGGACGGACGGACGGACATGAATAAATAGACTTAAAAAGTGATTCTATCGATATTTTCAAAAGGAACCATGTGTCTATCTCGTTTTCTGCAAACATACAGTGTGGTGAAGGGCTATCAACGTAAGGTTTTAAATAATTAGCAATGAACTCATGAAATCAAATCACAATTCTTGTTAATGGTTTTAAATTGAAATCTATTTTGTAACTTGTTTGCCTGTTGACTTCTCTAATTTCCTCATAATTTGTAAACAACAACAAAAATGCTCTCAAATCATCATGAAAACCTTCACAAAAATTGTTTATCAGAACTATTTTCGTTGTTGTTTTTTTTTAGTCAATGAAACTTTGTCATTAAGCATTGCTGCAATGTTGCCGGTTGCGAGGAATACCAGGGGGTAGAGACCAGGTATTAAAAGTTAACACACAAATGATTCTCTACAGACCTTGCAAGTTTTTGTTTCCCACCGTTGACAGTTGTACAGAATGGCCAATGAAAGTTAATGGTGTACAGATGTGTGCAAAGCAACTTGTGCACAGCTAACCATAGTTAAAAATATTGGAATGCCACTGAATGTAAATATATAAATGTGTATTCACCCTGACCTCTGTATATTTAGTTTGCATGCCATTGCAGTTGTTTTCCTGGTCGTTGTAGTCGTTTCCTCGTTCTCGTAATTGCAGCGGCCCTTATCGGTCCTTTTTGGAAAACGCAAATAGTTTTTGTGCACCTCCGTTTTGATTTGACCAACATAATCCAACGAATAGCTCACAGGCAAATCGTTGTCTGTGTGTATGTCTTTATTTACTGCAGTAAAGGTATATATTTGTTTGTTTGTCTTTATAATTTGTTAATGCAATTTAGACTACATCAAAAAACACTTAACGTAAAACTATTTTCGAATTTTATTTTTAGCTTTGCCGAAAATAGAACAAAAACAATTATTTGACATTGAAAGTATACTGATGATGACGAAAATAAAATCTGTAACTTTTCATGAAGGTAAGAGAAATGTAAAAAATAAACTATTTGTAGACCTTTCAAATCAGAAAATCCAATATAATAACGTTTATTTTATGGACGGATCAAGGGCAATAATTTTAGTTGAAATGGAAGGAGAAGTACTGCTTATTATACCCTTCACCACACTGTGGTACAGGCTATCATGTCTTTGTGCATATGTTTGTAAGAGGCAAAATTAAACGAGATAGACACATGTTTCCTGTTGAGAATATGCATAAAATCACTTTCTGAGTCGATTTATGCATGGACGGACATGCATGCATATATAGTATCCCCCGATTTTAGGTAAATGGTGTGCTAAAGTCACTTTATATCTTCCGATTTGCACAAAATTTATTTGGATATAGCTTCCATACCTATTTTCATCCGATTTTAAGTAAATGGTGCACCAAACTCCTTATGTTCGTAATATTGTCATGAAATTTTGCACAACGTAAAAAATTGAGCATGTTGATATTTGCTTTGAATCGATGTACATAATTTTGTCCCATTTTAACAAACGAATGACATGTTTATGAATTGATTTAAGTCGGCTCACATTTAGATAAAGGTCACATATTTTAGTTCATCCAATTTCATGTTAATGGCCCTTCTGTTAGGATGCATTCGTTTAATGTACACCTAGTGGTGATGGTTTTCATATAGTCGGCCCCGTCCGACTTTACTACTTTCCCTACTGGTTTTCACTGCTGTTATGAATTATCTTTGGAAGGCATTAAAGGGTAATTTTTTAAGAGCTATAGGAATTTTTTTCAAACTAAACCACATAAAAATCAGAATAATTATTTGAATCTATAGTACGGTTCATATAAGTATGAGTTTTAAGATTATTTCAAAAAAAAAAGTCACTCTATCTCAAATGATCAATCACCTGAGACCACATTCTCTTCCCACATGCCATGCAAGTCAAGCACTTGCATTTTTGACAAAAATAGTTGGATATCACCTTACGGTAGTGGTGTACTTTCATAGTTACTTAACGATTCGCATCATATTTGAAGAAAGATTTCACACATGTACTTAACAAAGTAAGTAATGTGGAAATAAAATTCAATTATTAGCATTAATTGTAAGACGATTAATGCGTATTAAGATGTTTCACAGTGAAACAAGCAAATTGAATGTGATTCACAGTGAAGCAAAAAACGAACTTTTGGGTCGTTGCTTCTAGGGGGCTTGGGCTCACAGAAACTGTTGCCGGATGCTCCACGGAATTTGAGGATGGTTGTTCTAGAAACTATACTAAATTTGCTGTATTCTTATAATGGAGATATTACAAATAATTAAATCATAGACTTCAGAATTGTATGTGTATAGGATATTTTATTCTACCCTTCACAACACTGTGGTACAGGGTATTATGTCTTTGTACATATGTTTATAACAAGCAAAAGGAAACGAGATAGACACATGGTTCCTTTTGAGAATATGCATAGAATCACTTTCTGAGTCGATTTACGAATGTCCGTCCGTCAGTCTGTCCGTCCATCCATGTATTTTTGTGAACAAAGTACAGGTCGCATTTATGATCCGATATGGATGAAATTTGGTACAGTTCACTTATTTAGCCCAAGGACAAACCCTATTGAAATTGGGAAAAATCGGTTCAGATTTTGATATAGCTCCCATATATTTTCGTCCGATTTAAGGTAAATGGTGTACCAAAGACCCTATGTATCTTCCGATTTGCACGAAATTTGGCATAGCGTAATGAATTAGGTCTAGAATGATCTGTGTTAAGTTTCCTGAAAATCGTTCCAGATTTAGATATAGCTGTCTTTGTGCATATGTTTGTAACAGGTAAAAGAAACGAGATAGACACATGGTTCCTTTTGAGAATATGCATAGAATCACTTTTTAAGTCGATTTATGCATGTCCGTCTGTCCGTCCATGGATTTTTGTTAACAAAGTACAGGTCCCATTTGTGATCCGATTTGGATGAAATTTGGCACAGTTCACTTATTTCGCCCAAGGACAAACCCTATTGAAATTGGGAAAAATCGGTTCAGATTTTGATATAGCTCCCATATATATTTTCGTTCCATTTTAGGTAAATGGTACCCTAAAGTCCCTATATTTCCTTCGATTTGCACGAAATTTGGCACAGTGTACAGAATTAAGCCTCGAACGACGTGTGTTACATTTCCTGAAAATCGGTTCAGATTTAGATATAGCTCCCATATATATTTTCGTCCGATTTTAGGTAAATAGTGAACAAAAGTCACTATATATTCTTCGATTTGCAGGAAATTGGCACAGCGTAAGGAATTAAGTCTAGAACGATGTGTGTTAAGATTCCTGAAAATCGGTTCAGATTTAGGTATAGCTCCCATATACATTTTCCTCCTATTTTATGTAAATAGTGCACCAAAGTCCCTATATATCCTTCGATTTTCACAAAGTTTTGCATAGCATTCTGAATTAAGCCTAGAAAGATGTGTGTTGAATTTCGTGAAAGTCGGTGCAGATTTAGATATAGGTCCCATATATATTATTGTCCGATTTTAGGTAAATATTGCACCAATGTTCCGAACATAACCTTCGATTTGCACGAAATTTGGCATTGTGTTCTAAATTAAGTCTAGAACGATGTGTTTTAAATTTCGTGAAATTCGGTTCAGATTTAGATGTAGTTCCCATATATATTTTCGTCAGTTTTTGTGTGAATGGTGCGCCAAAGTCCCTATGTATCCTTCCATTTGCACGAAATTTGGATTTATAACTAAATGTAGAACTCAAAATGTGGCCGAACATGTAACAAGTTTCGATGAAATCGGTTTAGATTTCGATATTTTGCTTTAAATTTATTTACATAATTTTGTCCCATTGTAATAAGCAACTCTATATCTGACTAAAAATTTAGTATAGGTTGCAGAATGACATATTAAATTTCATGTTAATGGTCCTTCAAAAATGCGACGTCTGTTAGGATCTCATCTGTTGAATATACCCAAAGTGGTGAAGGGTATCATATAGGCGGCCCCGTCCGACTATACTACGTTCCTTACTGGTTTAAATTAGTTTTACGTAGATCACACACTTAATTTCGCCCGTTTCCATTCCAATGGTCCTCCAAAGATGTTATGTCTGTTCTATCTACAGTATGAAAGGGTATCATATAGTCGGCCCCGTCCGACTATTGTTTCTATTTAATTAAGGTATGCCGTAGTTGTATGTCCGTAATACATAAACCAGCAATGTCATACTATTTTGATCTTAAATACTAAATAAATATTTAATTATTTCTTTATTTGGTTTTCAAAATCAGATTTCACATAAGCTCTATAAACCGTGCTCTAAACTATAATATATGGATTTATTTAATTTTGGAAAGCAGAACTGGCGCAGTGGGATGAACAAAACGTAATGTTACTGTGCCCTATCTATTTGATATCAGGTTTTTTTTAAGATTTCTTATCATACTCAAACAATTTGTATACCCTACACAACTATATTGTCAGGGTATTAAAGCTTTGTGCAGCCCCAAGAGTAACGCCGCGAAATAATGGTCCTAGACCCACCTTTAAGTATACCGATCGTTATATCTCGACTAGCTGAGTCGATGGACCAATCTTCGCGAAATTTTGCATGTGTGATATCGACTGCCCAATGAAGACCCCTATTGTTTTTGGTAAAGATCGGTTAATATTTAGGGGATGAAATGGACCAAACACTTAATTTTTGTCGGGTGGAAAAGGGGATCGGGCCAAAGAATAAGCCTGCCTGTTTTCGACCCTGACTTTTACGTGAAAAATTACAAAATTTGTATTCTACAGCGTATATATTTACACCCGAAGGACATAGACCCGATAAGTACTCTGATGTGGAAGATACACTTAATTTCTTACAGGTGCTTACGTATCCAGGCCGAAAATATAGCGCTGGTCGCATTAAATTTTCCATAAGTATCCAGTTATGGTCAAGGACAACGCCTATAAATTTCGGTGATGATCAGATTATAATATTTGGATGAAGTGGACCGAAAACTTAATTTTTTGTGTTTTTCCGAAAATCACTACACCACCAACGGTGAAGGGAATCTGGACAAGTAATTAGAAGGGCTGTACTGAATATCAGTAATATTTGTTGACCTCTAGTCAAGGTGAAGAGGTTGCAAATATCGCGAAATATTGCCCAAGCTCAGAAACCACACAAAGTTAAATTTTCGTGGAAGTTGTGTAGGGTATCATATGATAGGCACTGCTTCGCTCCCTGGTTAAAATTATCCTTAAATATCTCCTTCTTGTTATTTGTATGAGGAATGCAAATAAAGAAATAAAACGTTCTTAATCTTAATCTATTTTCTATATTCTCAACGGTTGATATCATTAAATACTAAGTCAATAAAAAACCAGTGAGCGGAGTAGTATAATCGGACGGCCATATGATATCCTACACATCTTCCACGAAAATCTAACTTTGTGTGGTTCCATGCGACAATATAATTGGTATCGATTTGAATGTCAACCACTTCTCTTGGATATATTGTCAACTTATTTTGTCTATATACGCCATAGAATACAACTATTGTAATTTTTCACACAAAAGTCAGGGTCCAGAAAATCATTTAAAAATAAAGTTTTTGGTCCATTTCATCCCCCAAATATTAACCGATCTTTACCAAAAACAATAGGGGTCTTTATTGGCCAGAACCCATCCTACATGCAAAATTTCGTGAAGATTGGTCCGCAACTGTGGCCGTTATCGTGTTTACAAATTATAATGGACAGACGGACGGATGGACGAACACACATGTCTAGATCGACTGAGCTAGTCGAGATATGACGATCGGTATACTTAAAGGACCAATATTTCGCGGCGTTACAAACTTTTTGGCCTGCACAAAGCTATAATACCCTGACAACATAGTTGTGTAGGGTATAATTCTTAAAAGACTCATATTCCTAAAAATTGTCGGATCTAACAACTGATTAAGCTAATTGTTGTGTCTTATGACATTTCCTCATATTCTCCCAATTTTCAATTTACAAAGTTGTAAAATGTACTTAGACATCTCGTTTAGTACATGTGTAAATGACAATTTTTTGTTTACATGTGTTTTAAAATAAAACATGTAACTTGTTTTTAAAAATTTGAAAAAACAGGCATAAAAGTTTCTAAGCGTTTAAATTTAAAACATACCAAAGTTAATAATCAATAATTAACTTAATATTTATGTAACTAGAAGTAAAAATTCGTAACTACATTATTTCGTGGAAACCATCCTCATAAATTACTACACAAATTTCATAGTACAATTGAATGCAACTATACTTTGTGTAAGTAATTTTCAATAATAAAGAATATATCCTTATTATTGAATATTACTCACAATGTCTGCAAAATCGCATATAATAAAATAAGAAAACCGCTTTATTTGCCTCCTTCATTCTTCACTGATTTCTGATTACAATTCGTATCGTTCAATTTCTGTTTCATATCGCTCCCATTTCAATTTATGGGCAAACTGACAATGATTGATTTGAGGATGATGCTGTAGTGAAGGGTTTCATAAAAATTCAGTCATAATGTGGCTGCCACACCATGATGAGAGATGAATGCAACATTTGTTGCAGTTGCATTTCATTTCTCGGAGATGTGGAATTGAAAAGTAATACAACAAACGAAAGAGGTGGTTGAGAGGGTGGTATTAAAAACAGTTATTTGATCAAATGATTGAGTGGAGGATGGAAGTAGGTTCCGGGCTTTGGTATACAAAATTAAAATTATTTCTACAGTAAATGAGCGAAACAATAGTCAATATTAAAGGGGATTTTGATTGAAACATAATACAAATGCAGTCGATTTGATTGAAAATCGACCCTAACCTTCCAATGACCGACATTACAGATAACCCCTTATACATTCATTATTCTATTAATGAAATTATATGGGATCTGTGGTGAATATTTTAATATGTTGCAAACGGAATGAATAAAGACATTTTAGACATAAAGATCGAAGTTTTAACTAAAATACAGAATTTCTACTAGAGCTTAGACTTTAGTAAAGATCTTAGTAAAATATACAAACATATATACGTATCTACGATTTTTGTCATAGCCGGTCGGCAAATCTTTTGCATTATACAATGAATATTTAATTACATTCTTTAACATTGTGCTGTAATATTTTATTTCGTCTTTAATTTACCGCCTATAGAAAACCAGCTCGAGTACTTCAATTAAATATTCCAGCAATCAACACTTCGTTACGCATCATTTAATAGTCGCAGTGATTTACAATTCTATCGCAGCAGGCTCTTTTTGTTATATCATACCGAACAATTTATTCAATTAAGTATGTGTGTGTGAATGGCGGAGATACGTGAGACGACGATGATGCTTCATTTCACGCGTGAAATGAACTAAATCTCATCGACAATAAATAAATACCACCACCAACAACATGAAAAAGAGCAACAATGATTCAATTGCGTTTTTCAGATATATCAACTGGCGGCAAATATTGACACTCGAGCACTTAAAGTTGCTACGAAGAATATGTGTCTTTATATTTAAGTGTTCAATTCACAATGTTTTGTATGCATTGTGAATTGAACACTTAAATGTAGCACATTATAGGCTTTAACTCAGTTTAAATCATTTTGAAAGGGAGGTATTCGTCGTTAGTTTTAGTTATCGCTACAAGTCCTAGACAGGCGTGGGTTTTTTTAAATAGTTTTTCATAAGCCATAGACAGGCTTGGATTTGGTATAAACTCATTAACTGGCGAACCACTTAATATAGTCGGACAAAATTTGGCTCAGATGGGTTTTATATCATGTAGATCCACGTTTTCTGGTAACCCAAAGGTACAAAGGTACCCCTATTTTGAGTATTTACCCAAAATTTTGTATAAACTCATTAACTGGCAAACCACTTGACATAGGCGGCTAAAATTTTCCTTACGTGATTTTAATGACAAAGCAAATATTGAAATGGGTCCATGTTTTGATATTGCCCCCATATAACCGTACCTTCCGATTTAACGTATTTTTGTATATTAGACACATTTAACGATCAATTGGTTATAATATTTTAATTTGGCATAGTGAGATCTCAGTTTGCACAAAATATTCATGCGAAATGTGGTTTTTACACTAATGGTTCAAATATCAACATTATTTCCTGTATGGGAAATGGTGTCTTCAAAACACTCGTCAAGTGGTTCGGCTGTTAAAGAGTTTATAACCAATTTTTGTATTTACCCACGTCTTTAAAGTATCGTTGAACTATCCATTCGAAATCGGTTTGATAAAAGAAATCCGGAAATAAGGTGTAAGATGTATTACCGATTCAATGTAGTAAATACCCAAATAAATACCCGCAAATGGGTATTTACCCGGTAAATTCTATCTCTACTAATCATATGTATATACGTGTGAGTATGTATGTTTTTGCCTGTGTCTGTGTTTAGACTCCTTTGCGTACTATGGGACTAAATAATGTAAATCGACTTATAACACACTTGATATACGCTATTCGGTAGGCCGCACGGTTCAAAATTTAATCTGCGACCAGTACTTTGTTTACAATTTAACATGGACAGACGGAACCATGTATCTATATATATAATTTAAAGGAACCATGTATTTATCTCGTTTCCTTTTGCCCGACACGGGCATATGCACAAAGACATAATACCCTGTAGGTTATAAAAAGCGTTAAGTTCAGTCAGGCCGAACTTTGGATGGCCTCCAACAGTTTCTTGAAGTGATAATATAGGGAATATACAAAAATTTATTGATTTCAAACATAATTCACACCAAATACTAATGTCAGCAATAACAATTGAAACCCCATCGATAACAATTGAAACATCCTCAGAATACTGAAATTAGAGAGCAGAGGTATGCCTAATTAATATAAACTACATCCGATCACGTTTTATTAATGCTTCCATATAACGGTACCCAATACCAATAGTTTGATGTATTTGACGTTTTCAACTAAATTGGCTATAATCTGACATTTTGGTTTCGCGTGGTGTACCTAATATCCATAGAAAAAATTGTCATATTGTTCCAGTTTTCAGGTTAGCACCCATTTAGGGAAACTCCTAAATATCTGTATATTGAGGATTTTGGACACTTTTCCGATAAAATGATCTGCTATTAGGTATGTTAGGTTCTAATTCGATAAAAAAAATAATGTAGCCAAACATTATCAACATTGGTATAAGTTTTGCGTAGCTTCCCATATTATTACACCTCAAATTCTTTATTTATTTTGAGGATTTTCAACACTTTTATAACCAGTTAAGAAATTAAATATTGAACATTTTCTAATGTTTGATCCGCCATTTTGAATCCATTTTATTTGATTTTAAAAATATGATTTCATAATTGTAATCAATGTCCTCATCTCTACGAAATGCGTTCAAAAATAATTTGATTAACTCCATTTAAAAAAAAAAATATATATATATATATATATATCGCCCCTTTTTTCATAGACCCACTGCTCTAATTATGGCCAAAAATTTGATCTCTGGCTCATAGTTCAAGCGTACCATATATTCCATACATATGACCAGAATTAGATATATCACCTTCAACGTGAAATATATTGCAAATATTCAATTCATTTCAACTTCCCATTTCACGTGCTGAAAATACTGTAGATCCGATTTTAGCAACTCTAATCCGATGTCAGGAGTCGATAGTAGAATAAGGATATTCGCCAATATCTAATAGGTAATACGAACTTAAGAGTATTTAAAGACATCTCGGACGGACCATCTCGATGCCACTTGATTATCTAAAAAATCAATTTATAAAACATCATGTTGTAAGCTCAAACATCAACAAAGCGTATTATGATGTCAAAAATGTTTAAACATAAATTGAATTTTGTATGCCGAAAGTTTATTTATGGCTAGAGATAAGAAAAACAAACCGTGAAATATGTTATGATATTTGTTTCAACAAATATCAACAAAACATTCTACTGACATTCACAATATGTGTCAATCTATGTGATTTGTTCCGAAACACCTGTACAAAAAGAGAGGAGGAAGAGGGAAGATAAAAATATCTACGATAATCCATCAATCAGCAGCGAGTAACGTTAGCAGTAGTAGCAGGCAGTATGACACCTCAATGAAAAACGATTTCCATTTTTAGTCAACAGAATGCACTACATCACGTCACATCACATCGGAACATATCCTTCTTGTCAGATAGAAAAAAATACAACACACACTCCTGTAAAGGAATCCTGTCTTCCTGACAGTAAAATATATACGCGGTCCAAAAATGTATGCAGAACATTCTAAGCGTCAGAGGGGAATAATAAACTGCAAATGTATCCTGTGTTCCTGTCATTGCGTTAAGATATTGTGGTGGGAAGTGTAAAGTGAAACGAATACACACATAGCTCAATGGTGGATGGTATGTAAAATTTGTGTTGCAACATTTGTTACAATTGCAATAAAATGGTGATGTTGGCTTTTTGGTATTGCAGAAAGAAACACAAAAACAAAACGGGCCCATTTATTTGATGAAAAAGCTTGCATGCATTCATTTTACACGAAATTCTGAGGAACGGTTTTCAAGTAAATTTTAATTTACCAGGTATTTTGGTAACTGTTTCTTTTATTATTTTGTAATTAGCGAAAAACAACTACGATATTTCCAAAAATCGAATGATGGCCGCATAGAAACCACTTTGACAATTTATAAACTCAATATCAACAGGGTTAAAATATTTCAGTTTTGCGTCGTCATAAATCAACTTTTTAAACCGTAATACATACATAAATTGGTGATTCGAGCTGTTGGGATTTTTTTGTAATGAGATTACTAAATCCCGTGTATGCGCTGTTTCGAGAAAACGCATTAAACGTTTGACAATAAGTCTTACGTTAACACAACAAATTGGATATATCTTCAAGTATTGTTGAGATTTTTACTTAAGTTCACTTAAGGGAACCCCCCCATTCTCGATTTTAATTTTTCAAGATTTTCAATGGGCTGGTAAATCAATACCAATGTTTTGTAACTTTGCACATATATATTTGAAGATTTAAAAGAGAAGAAAAATAATTTACAAACAAATGTTGTTATTGTTTTCTTGTTGTTTTTTTGTAATTAAAGAAAAGTCCTTATTTTTGATGGCGGGCATGATAACTCCTCACTGGAACATCGGAATCCAAAAATTCCAACGGTGTTAGAAAGAGTACATGACCGTATGAACTAGGATTATTGACTTCGCTCTAAAATTAACAAAATGGCGGGCCTTTGAAAAAATATTTTTGGAAAATCGCCGATTTTTTACCACAAACTAAGTTAAAAAATAAGGAAGATCTTCACCGATTGGCTTTATCCTAGTTCATACGATAGCTATACACTCACAGAGAAACGTGTAAAAATTTGGAATCGATTGGGTTATTAGTTTTTGAGTTATCGTGCCATCCGCCATTCGCAAAAGTGAAAAACGCGTTTAAAGTTTGAGAAACCCTTTAGCCGTCACTTGATGCTGACACAATAAATCGGTTATATCTTCAAGAGTTCTTGAAATTTTCACTTGAAATTTTGTAGGGACATTCTTGAATTAGTGTAGATTCGAATTAAATGAAAACAATTTGACCCCGGGAATGGGGGGTACCCTTAAGATCGAATAAAAGCAAAATTAAATTATTTTAAACCACAAAGGTTGGAGTTTGGTCCCCTTAAGAACAACAAGTACATTGTTGAACGTTATTATACTTGTGTCTCTTTGGACTTATAGACATCACCTAAGATAATGAAACAACACGCGACATAAAACCAGTGCTTTTCCATTTGAAAAGTTTGTGGGCCGATTTATATCTCGGTGACCAGTTGTGATCACCTCGAGCTTGTGATTTAACACCTTGAGGCATCTTCGTTTGGTCGTTTTGTGAAAGAAAAGATATACGCCAACAATCTATTGTCAATTTCGACTTCATATTTGGATTTTTGACATGTTATCAACCGAATCGGCCGTATTTTGCTATGTTGGGTCCTTATTACCAAAAAGTATTACTATTAGTCTACTTTTGGTTATAGCTTTCATATCAATATCCGCACACTTAAAGGTATAGCCTTCACAAAGCAGTACACTCCCAATTGTTGGCATTTTGAGTATTTCTGACACGACCGAATTGATTGGTATTTCTGTACCCTTCACCACACTGAATAGCTTGTAAAAGGCAAAAGAAAATGAGTTAGACACATGGTTCCTTTGTAGAATATGCATAGAATCAATTTTTGAGTCGATTTATACAAGTCCTCCGTCCGTCTGTTTGTCAGTGTTAAAATGTAAACAAAGTACAGGTCGCATTTATGATCCTAATTAGATAAAATGTGACCCTAGGACGGACACTATTGAAATTGGGAAACATCGGTTCAGATTTACATATAGCTCCCGTATAGTTTCGTCCGATTTTAGGTAAATGGTGCACCAAAGACCCTATCGACACAACATTTTGTGTCTGTAAAGTGTCATTAAAATTGGTTCAGATTGGTATATAGCTTCCATATATAGTTTCGTCTGATTTTAAGATCCAAGATAGGCCGATTGGTACAAAATTTTTGCACAACGCACTGAAATTAATATAATATAACGTGTGTCAAGTTTTGTTGAAATCGGTTCAGATTTGGATATCGCTCCCATATATATTTTCTTTAAATCGGTTTGTCTAATAGAGGCGAAATTTGAAAAAAAAACATCATATTGAGTTGAGAATGACGTGTATTAAATTTCATTGAAATCGGTTTGAATTTAGATATAGCTCCCATATATATTTTCGGCCGATTTTTTGTACCAAACTAGCAAGATTTTTTCGATTGATATAAAATTTGGAACAATGTACCGTAAAGAGTGTAGAATGGCGGGAGTTAAGTTTTGTTTAAATCGGACACAGATTTAGATATACCACCCACAGAGTATCTTCCGGTAATGTGGACCACCATTTTCTAATTTGATATTGTGGGCGTAACAACGGTAAAAAATAAAAACAAATTGTTTTCACAACATAGTAGATTTGTCGACTAAATATATTCCAGGTCAAACATTATATATATTTGTCTATAAAAATGTTATTGCATTATATTTCAAAAAAAAAAAAAAAAAAAACTCTAAATTTTGAATTTTTTGCACTCTTGGGTAACATTGAATGCAACAATATATGGGTTCATGTTTGGGAATAGCCCCCATTTAAGCGTTCCGCCCCATTTGCGGTATTTTGAAGGTCCTTGCTTCATTATCCAATCGAGGCACCTGTAATTTCGCATATCGAGTTTTCAGAGGATAGAATACCTCATCGCATATTAAATGCGACCATGTTTCGCACTCGTCCTCATGAAAAGGTCCTACTTTTTTATAGTGGTCGACATTACCCGACATTGATAATTGCTATCGGCTTCAAAAATGAATAAAAATAAAAAACCACCGATTGTAATTACAGCGAAACGTATATTTTTGTTAAAGAAAACAAGAAAATAACATAACTTCTTTATATTCGAGAAAAACAAAGTGTTAAACTATTATGCAAAAACGTTCGACTAGTGTGTTAAAAAATGTTAAAATCATACTTTTACAATCAGAGCTACATTTTCTACTACTACATTTTCAATATTGCAATTATTAATTAAAAACCAAGTTTGATGTTTGTTTTCACTAATTAGGCGGCATTGACATATTTCAAGCATATTCTTAGATATGCTGTTGTTTCCTATTACGGACACGATGAAGTTTAGGTCAATGGCCCATTATTGTGCGTTTTAAGGTATTACCCTTAGGGTAAGAAACTTCCCTCATAATGGAACCGATTAATTTTTACTTTACCATGTCTAACTGTGTTTTATTTGAGAAAAATTTCACAACCTATACATACCATGCAAATTGCTTTTTCAAGGCAATGACAATCCAATTGATTGTAGAAAATTAACATATTTTGAGAATTTTTCATAATTGACAATTACTTAAAGAATCGGTTCAGCCGTTTCCTAAAAATTTTTTTGCGCAATATTTTCGCGAATTTTTTCTCAAAATTTTCTTTCATAAAAACCTATCCACCGTAATTACCGACAAATGAAAGAAATTTTGAGTCAAATCGGTCCAGCCCTTCTCAATTGACAGTATTTTTGGCGCCATTTTTATACCCTTCACCACACTGTGGTACAGGGTATTATGTCTTTGTGCATATGTTTGTAACAGGCAAAAGGAGTCGAAATAGACCCATGGTTCCTTTTGCACTTTTTGAGTCGATTTGTGCATGTCCGTACGTCCGTAAACAAAGTACAGGTCGCATTTTTAATCCGATTTGGATGAAATTTGGCACAAGTCACTTATTTGGCCTAAGGACGAACCCTATTGAAATTGGAGAAAATCGGTTCAGATTTAGATATAGCTCCCATTTATAGTTTCGCCCGATTTTAGGTAAATGGCGCAAAGTCCCTGGAAATAATGAGATTTGCACGAATTTTGGAATAGCGTACTAAATTGAGTGTAGAATGGCGTGTGCTAAGTTTCGTAAAAATCGGTTCAGATTTAGATATAGCTCCCATATATAGTTTCGCCCGATTTTAGGTAAATGGTGCACCCTGCAAATCTTTTGATTTGCACCAATTTTGGGACAATGTACTGAATTGACTCTAGAATGATGTGTGCAAATTTTTCGAGAAAATCGGTTCAGATTTACATACACATCCTATATATATTTTCGTCCGATTTTAACTAAATTCCAAAGCTAGGCCGATTGATACAATGTCCTGAAGTTAATATAAATTAATCACTTGCAAGTTTCCTTGAAATCGGTTCAGATATGATATAGCATAGTGGCTATATATTATTTTGACTTATTCATGTTAATTATACACCAAATAATCAATGGGTGTCTGATTGAGATTAAATTCTAAACAGTACATAAGTTGCAAAATAACATGTGTAGGGGTAGATGTTAGTCGGTTTAGATATAGATAAAGATATCATATTTAAGTTCGTTCAATTTTATGTCAATGTTTCTTCGAAAATGCGACATCTATAAGTATACATTTGTAGAATATACCCAAAGTGGTGAAGGGTATCATATAGTCGGTCCATATATATATATATATATATATATTATAGGACTAATTTTGAATTAGAATCGTCCTTTCAATATTTGTTTTGCAGCAACCGGCCAGTATGTATTGTCTATCATCAGTTTAAAGTAATAAAGCATGTCCCTACGGGATATGATCACAGTTACACTTACATTGAAATATTTTCATCATTTAAAAAAAATTAATATCTATTAAGTTGTGAGATGAAGTGTCGCACTTGGCAACAAAAACGTTTCCTTGTTTAACGGAAGCTGTACCCTCAGTAACAAAACGTGACACTCTCGGGGAAGAAACAACACAGAATACAAATGGTAAGATATATCAAATGGGAATACCGACGACAGAGTCAAACGAAGAAGTGATGTTATTGTTGTATATTTAGCTGATGTTGTTGTTGATTTTGTCCCATTTGTGGTATGTTGGCAATTTGTTGTTTCCCTATGTTTGTGCTCTTTTGTAACTGTGTACACTTTGCCAAGGAAATGAGTTTCTTTGTCAAATGAAATACGACAATGTTGAATGAAGGGTGGATGGTAAATGTTTGTAATGGGATAGTTGTAACCTGTGACAAATATTGTTCGAAAATATTCCAATTCTTATCACGTTTTTTATATTTTTATACAACTGATTGTAATATTTATGTATACAAAAAATACAGAGGTGGATGTGTAACGTAAAATTTCGCATACATACTGAAGCTTGTCAGTTTTTAGGTTTCTTTAAGATTTGGTACAGGTCCGCCCGTTATCGGCATTTTTAAGGTATTGACATTGATATGTCTGTAATGTGCCATTCCAGGACCTTTAAGGATGAACAAGTGACAAATGGCTTTAATTTCCGGCCGGACCGAACTTTGGATACCCTCCACCATATGTACACTGACAGTTATTTGATATGAATAGTCCAACCCCACGTGGCAAAAAACTCCGATGACTCGAAACTGGGTGGGATCTTTAGATAGTAGAGAGGTATCATTATATGGGGGTGATGCCTGAATGTAAACCCATATAACTCATTTTCGAACCAAATCTTTCAGTTTTGTATACTTGAGATATGACCGGTATACTTAGAGGTGGGTCTAGGACCAATATTACGCGGCGTTATAAACTCTTGGGGCTGCACAAAGCTATAATACCCTGACAACATAGTTGTGTAGGATATAACAACATGCGGAATTGACTTTAAGCCTTTTGGAAATAAATAAAAATTTATTTGCTTACTTTAATAACATTACGTGTCTCTGCCATGACATACGAGTATACAACCGACCACAAAACGATATTATGCAAAGAACTACAAAACAGTGTTCACAGCAGTCTATCTATGGAGTTGAGTGTCTGCTATGTTCACACGTTTTTACAGAAATTTATTGATGAATGAATGCAAGTTGAGTCACCACCACACTTTGGTTATAAATTTTCCGTTAATATTGATATTATTAAGATTTGAATATATTGCGAATTATTAAGGATAGGATGTTGCAGTAATCAGAATTTAATGGAAAATGAAATTTTCCGCATATTTCAAAAAAAAATTTCAGACACCCTTCCGTAAATGTGGTGATATCCCTAATATTAAAATGTTGTGTAGACAAATCATTAAAAATACATACCCATAAGGTGATTTGTATATGATGAAACGTAATTAACCCATCCTCAGTACATATAAGACAAATATGTCTTAATTTTATACGTTAATTACAATTTAGGAGAAAAAACATAGTTTAATGGTCTGCATTCACATATATTAGTTATATCATTAACTATGGATTACACACGCAATCCATAGCCGTAGCTATTTAGTATCTGGTTGTGTGTCAGACCAATGGGATCATTTATAGTCATCTCGTGACTGACTCATTACATGCAACATCCGTTCGAAATGAGACAACAAACGAAATACGAGGAAATCAATACAAGTGAAATGTATATAACATGGATTACTCATATGTGGAAGTATTAAAGAGTTATTTCAATATTTAAGACATATGAATATGTAAATGGTGCCTTTGGTGCATTAATATTAGTTAATTTTGAGGATATACATGGAATTAATTTCTTAGTCGATTTATTCGTGACCGCCCGTATGTTGATATAAAATTGCAAACAAAGTACAGATCGCTCTTATAACCCTAAGGGAATGACATTGGCACAGCTCATTTATTTGGCTAAAGGATGAACCATATTGAACTTTGTGAAAGTAGGTTCATATTAACATAAAGCGCCCATATATATCTTCATCCGATTTGATGTAAATGATGAACCAACGACTAGTATTGTAAGAATTACAGGAAATTTCAAAGCGTACGCTTTCAAATCTTGAATGGCGTGTTTTAAGTTTTACTCTGCACCAAAGACCCTATCTGTTGGAATGGGTATATGATTTAGTATAAATTAAGGCCACGTTTTGACCACACATTGTTCAAATTTTGTTGTGTGTAAAATATATGCCGTTATCAAGGAGTTAACCAAAATTAAGCGAGACTTTGAGTGAGGGCTTTATAAAAACCAGGGCGAATATAGACCATTTGGCAAAATACGTTTTCCCTCTATTATCCAAAATACTGACTATGTCAAAACATGAACATATGTTTATAAATTTTTGCATATATGAATGTCGGCCTTCAGGAACCATTTGTAACAAAGTACAACCGCATCGGTGGGAAAATGCAGCCAAAGCCTTCAAAATACAGAAAATGAGGAGCTACCGTTATATGGGAGCTATATAGAGCTACATTAATAGTTTTTGGTAGAAAGATTTGATTCCCCAAGAGAACAAGAAAAAAAAACAAATAAGAGACAATTCCTCACAATATCTAAAAATGGGGTGTCATTATATGGGACTACCCGGGCCAAAAAATAAGGAAAGTTTGCGTTATTGGGGAATATCCCAAACAGGAGACTAACATGCATAATTTTAAGAAGGAATATTTTCTACCCAATAAGCAATTACACTAAAACGTGGAATATTTTCAATACCAAACATCCTAGGAGTAAAAAATGTATGGAATCCTTTCGTTATAAAATTAACTTGTACTAAAAAAAGCATGCTGATGATATAATTGGGTGATGTTTGTCTTGCCTCCAACCAAGTTGGCTGTAATTTGGTATTTTGGGTTATTATTAGGTTCTGTACTTTAGTATTTTGAATTTTCATTGGGTGAGAAATCGTCGTAACAAAATCTTGCAATATTGATATAAGTTTCGAGGTAGGCCCCATACAAACAGACCCTCATTATTTGGTACTTTGGGAATTTTGAGCATGCTTTTCAACCAAATAGTCCATGTATCAAATTGAATTGAAGTATGCCATAGTTTTATACCCATAATACAGAAACCAACGATTTCATGCTATTCGTATATCGTTAGCTAAAATGCAAAAAGGCGTAACTAACAAAAAAAAATGAAAATTGACTTTTTGAATGAATATTGTGAATGTCAATAAACTGCATGTGTTGACAAAGTTTTACACGTCTGCGGCCAAAAAAGGAGCTTCTATTAACAAAAAACAAAAAGACGTAACTACAAGTGGGTTTATTTGATAAATGCAAAAGGCGTAACCAACAAAAAATTCACGTTTTTACTTAATTGTTATGACTGCCATTAAACTAAATAACTAAATTGGTTAAAAAAAAAATATGGTCTATTATTCGTCAATATCACCCTGCCGGGCATACTTTTTCATTTCACATGACATGTTTATAGTTTTCATTCAAAACAGTTTTTTGCTTCTCCTACACAATTATGCTTTTGTTAGTTACACCTTTTTGCATTTCAGCTGGCGATATGAAATACTGCCAAGAAAATAATTATTTGAATTGTTCTAATGTTTCATCCGCTATTTTGGATTAATTTTATTTGATTTCACATTTTACCAAAATGAATGCAATACGCTTAAAAAAGGCCTTTCCTTTAAGAAAGAAATCCACACCATACTGATTTCAAATGATTTCCGGATAGATGTGGGTACCAACATATTTAATATCTTGTGCAGTGATCGAATTTGTTCTTTCATTACTGCCATTGCTTGAAATTACTTTCCCCAACCAATATTCAAAAATTAATAAATCAACTATACATAGCTGTTTCATAAATTTCAAATTTTCAAAATTTATTAAAAATTTCGAACATGATATTTTATTTACACCAAAGAAGCAATTTATATCTCCTACTCAGACATGGTCTCTATTACGATATATCGAGAAAGCATCGTTTCTTAGCTGTTTTCCGACAAAATTTTAATTAAAATAGTGTTTGATAACTTTTAATGACAGAATTCTATGCTGCTTCTGCCAAGACAAACAAGATTAAACGTTGCTAGCTACTGCTTACATCTTATCAGCCATACGACGAAGAAGAAGCAGATAAAAAACTAAGACAAAAAGAAGAAAATAAAGTAAAGGAATAAGAAAAACAAAAGCTATTTTGAAATCATTTACAATGGAATTTAAGGCAAACTATGTGCTAGAGCTCCTACAACTAAGTCAAAAGGAAACTATAAGAAATGGAACTCCCTCTTGCATCTTAGTCTTGCTCCATGATGGTTTTAAGAGAAGCCAGAAAAAAGAACCGCCACCATAAAAAGCGTAAATAACGTACTTTCAACGGAAATTCAGAAAAATAACAATAGGCTACTACCAGCACCACGAACACTTAAGCGGGGAACTAGACTAAAGTTTTATTTTGCCTTGCACACAAAAGTCTCTTTCTCTGTCGGCTTTATGGACTGTAAATTCTTTAACAATAATGGTTGGCTACCCAACCATTTTAAGAATGAATAGAAACCCGAATCAAAATCTTTGTTGAAGGAAGTTTGTAAGGCCGGGGAAGTAGTAGCAGCACAGCAAGAAAAGGCTACAACTACTTAACATTAGTTTTAAACAATTGTTTGTGGCAATACTAGCAAGCAGTGTTTTTACTACAAAAGGCTAAAGTTAAAGAAAGTCTGTCGGTTGAATAGGAAATTTAAAAACAGAAACTTAAAGGAAGTAACAATGAATTCCAAAAAACAACAAGTGTATAAAAAAGAGAAGGGATAGAAAATATTATGGAAATTAGCGTAAATGGTTAGAATAAATTTCGCAGAAAATATTAATATTCTATGATTTTGATTTTATAAGTGTTTTAAGTTGAAAACCTAACGTAAAAATTGCCCCTATGTGCGTATGAGTATTTTTGTAACTATTGACATAAATCATACGGTCCACTGTACGCCATGTGCCAAATTGCAATAGATCTCACTATATTCGATGTAATCATTGGCAAACATTGCCGCTATTCATAGGTTCTTTGGATTTGAAATCTGGATACATCGACCTGACGGTTAATGCAAAATTCATATAAAAGCTCCGTCCCATTTTAGGTACCGTTGGATGCATCAACCTGCATCAAAATATGTTCAAGAACATATCATATAAGTTAAGATGTGATACATACTCTTGCTAGAATAAAAAGTAAGTAAAAATTTGCCGATTGTGTAGTATATCTAATTAAAATATTGATCATAGGTTCATGCAATCATAAATTGCAATGTGTAATATCCCCCTATCTTTTACAACCTTGAATGCGTGCGTTAGTGACGTTATAAAAAAAAACTTATAGCAACGAAAAGAACAATAATTTCGGTATCGTATTATTTCGTTTCGGTTTTGTGTGATTTAAAAATTCATCAATATGTTACATGAATTAAAAGGCATAGAATTGCTTCTGCGACAACAGCAAGAATTCACAAAAAATTTGCTCACACAACAGGAACAATGGATGCAGTCAATACTAGAAAATAAAACAGGCACTGCTGCCGTAACGGAACTCGCAGACAATTTGATGGTACCAGCGTTCCATAAATTTAACAAAGAGCAACAGCAATGGGACTCATATTTACAACAACTAGAACAGCATTTCGTCGCAAATTCGGTAACATCAGACAAACACAAATCATTTTTTCTTTCGTGGTGATAAACAAATTGTTTGGAGTAGCTACCCTGCAAAATCAAACATAAAACAAATCATGTTCGGGCTGTCTCAATTCTCATAAAAGAGAAGAGTGCAAAATTTAAAAACGCAATTTGTCATAAGTGTGGGAGAAAAGGGCACATAGCACCAGTGTGTATCTCAAAGACAGCAAATTCGAATAAGAAAATGAACAACAATGAACAAAATAGGAAAAACAATATTGACGTTATTGAGGCAGTTTTCGGTGGCAATGAAATAAAAACAGAAAATGCAAAAAGTGTTATTGATGTGGAAGTTAATAATCAACCGGTTCGTTTCCAAATTGATTCTGGATCATCAATTTCGATTATTAATTTAAAACCTATTAAAACCTATGTTTACAACATTCGGGTTTGAAATAAAACAAATTAATTCCATTTTGGTTGAAGAGGGTAAGCGAGTCGAAAAACTCTATGAAAAATATAATGAAGTGTTTCAACCATCGTTCGGTACGGTCAAAAACTTTAAAGCGCATATTCGTCTAAAGAGTGATGCTCAACCGAATTTTTTTAGAAGCCGACCGATTCCATTTGCACAAATGCCTCAATTCAAAAAAGAAATTTAACCCTTGTTGAACAAAAATTTTTAATACCTGTAAAATTTAGTAATTGGGCATCCTCAATAGTGCTAGCCAAACAACCTAATTCGCAAATTGACATTGAACAGTACCCTCTACCAACCTGATTCGTGACGGGAAATACTTTTCAAAAATCGACCTAAAAGACGCGTATCTTCAGATGGAGTTGGATGATTCGTCGAAAGAAATTATGGTAATTAATACACCACTTGGACTCTTCCAGTAACAACGTTTACCATACGGAATTGCCAGCGCACCAGCTATTTTCCAAAAACACATCGAATAGCTACTTCACGGTATAGAAGGTTGTGCAAATTATTTGGACGATATTATAATATCAGCAGCAACTATAGAAGAGCATTTCCAGCGCCTTGAAAAGGTATTTGATGTTTTATTAGCCAATGATATACATTGTAAGAAGGAAAAATGTGATTTGTTGAAAAATAAGATACGTATTTAGGCTCCAATGGTATATTGCCAGATTAAGCAGGAGTTCTTGCCGTTAAAAATTTAAAACCTCCTAAAAATATAAAGAACTTGAGGCATTCACGTGCAAAGTAAATTACTAACACAATTTTGAACCAAATTTTTCAAAAATTGCATCACCAATCAAATGAAATGATCAACAGCAATCTTTCAAGTCAACAGCAAGCTCACATAGTCAATGCTACCCAGCTCGCGCATTTTCATGATAATTCGCCACATGGCATAGGAGCTGTTATTTCACATATTTACCCAGATGGATCAGAAAGACCTATACCATTTGCTTCAAAACCCTTAGACAAACATCAGGAAAATTACAGTCAAATTGAAAAAGAAGGTTTAGCAATAATTTTCGGGGTCAAACGTTTTCATCAATTTTTGTACGGTCGTAAATTAATTTTGCTAACTGACCATAAACCACTTGTTAGTCTGTTTAGTCCAAATTTGTTAAAAATGGTTGGCCAATCGAATTAAGTCCTTAGCAAGCAGATCTCAAGCGTTATTTCAACAGAAGAAATAATATAACAATCTACAATAAACTGCTTTGTCTAGAAACAAAAAATATACGTGTCATCATACCTGAATCGTTGCTGGAGAAGTCTTTATAAATGCTACATTATGGACATTGGGGCATTATTAAAATGAAGCAACTTGCCCGAAAATATGTTTGGTGGAACAATATCGACGCAGATATAACAAAAATAGGTTCTGAATGTGAAATCTGCAAAATTCAAATTCAAGCGCCCAATAAGAAATTTGAAAGCTGGCCTAAGTCAACGAAACCTTGGGAACGAGTTCATGCAGACTTTGCAGGACCAATTTTCGGTTGCATGTGACTCATTTGTGTCGATTCATTTTCACAGTTTCCATACATATCTTCAATGCACAATATTACAACCGAAGATACAATTTCAGCCCTACACTCTCAAAAATGCGAACAATTTTGCCGTTCTATTGGAACATGTCATATAACTACAACGCAATTTCACCCCGCCTACAACGGTTTCGCTGAGCGATTCGTCAGAACTTTCCAAACATCTGTAAAAAAGAATGTGAATGACAACATGCCAGTTAAAGATGCCGTGCTTAAATTCTTATCAACATACCGATTTATGCCAAACTCCGAAGGAACATCTCCAGCTGAATTATTACACAATAGACCAGTGAGAAATATTTGGACACAATTATTCGATTAATCAAAACAAAAGTTTCAAAGATCAACACACTAAAAAAAAAATTCAAATCAGTGATCCAGTATACGCCAGAAATAACGGTAAGGGGAAGAAGTAGATACCAGGCATTATACAAGCAAAAGTAGGAAATGTAATATTCATTGTCAAAACTGAAAAAGGCAACTTCAGGCGACATATTAATCAAATGAAACATCGCATAATACCACTTATCAATCCTGACTATAACATCGTAAAGGACGAAAATTCCCAATCAAGACAATCATCATTACCGGCTACGACACAACAATCACCTGATGCTACAACCAAGAATGAACAATCGCCTCCAGCACTATCTATGCAAAATCCTGAAGAAACTCAGCAAGAATACCGAATACGCAGAACAGAAAGATGCCGCAGAGAAGTTTCAAGATATCAACCAGAAGATTTTCGAAAGCAGTGAATTCTCAAAAATAAATATATAAAATTAAAATTAATTAATTTAAGATAAGTCAAATCTGTGAAGCGTATAAAAAAGTATGCATTTGCTTGGCGGAGGTGATTTCGTCTTAAATAAACATCCGAAATCGAATATATAAAGAAATCCGACTTATAAAGAATACATCATTGACTCTAGAATTGCTAATATTGATTATAACTAAGACTGTAACTACGCAAAATGTATTTTAATAATATGATTTTGAATGTATTTAAACAAAAAAAAAATAACCATCTTCAATATAAAATTGACAAAAAGTGTGTACCATATTGTACTTTTTTCATGGTACAATAATGTCATTTCCAGAAAAATGCTATTTATGTGCGCTACTATTTTTGGACGTTCATATCTCAGTCAATTTGTGACCAATTTAGTCGAAAATATTTCGAACATATTCTATTTTTAATGCGCCAGTAATCATCAACATTTGCAAGTGGTTTTATGTTGAAAACTTCATGTAAATGTTAATCAATTGTGCGTATGAGTATTTATTTGCCTATTGGCGTGCAGCATACGGCACACTGCACTTTATCTGCCAAATTACAACATATCTCACTATATTAAATCAGTAATGCAAAGGACACAAAATCGACTATGTTCAAAAATATTTATACCATTTGGAAGCATGATTAACAAGTATTCCGCTCTAAAGAATTTAATTGTATGGATACAATATCCTGTTGAGTATCTTTGGTGGGCCCTTGATATCAACGCGGACAACAACATTCACATTTCCATATAGAATAGTTTTTTATATATCTTTATATATTTTAATTATTTTCTCTTTACAATCAAAATACAAAATATTTTGCTTACAAAAGAAAAAAAAAACAAATAGTGTAATCTAAAGCACTTAAAATATGTCATAATGCAGTAAATTCAAATCTGTAGCAATACAATGGCCACAATAAATGTAATCGTTGGCCAACACAGCAAAACAAAAAAACATTTACAAAGGACAAATGTTTAGTCAACATAATGGTAAAAATGCTGCCAAGAAATACCATACCTGGCCATTAGTTATGTGTTTTCATTCTTCAGTTTACCTTTGCCTTATCTCCTTTCAAAATGGAAATTAATTTCTTTATTTCCATGAATGCAGCTGCTACTCAAATGTTTTTCGTACAATGGCGTCGTTCATATTCCTCACAAAATTCGCGAGTTAGAATTTTTACTTTGCCGCAATTTCAAAGAAGGTAAGAGAGAATTTCTTAAGAAAAAGATTTCATGAATTTATATCCAGCAATCAAAAAAAAAAAAATTGCAAGAAGAGAAAAGGAAAAGAAAACAAAAAAGAAACTTCTTACATTTTCCCACGCTTGGCAAATATTTTGTTCTTCACACAATTTCCTCCAAACTTACTCTTTTATGGTTGTTTGTTACGTTGTGTGGCCCAAAGGAAACGAAAACACACACACCCATTCACATCGAAATTCTGTTGGCATTTAGGAAGGTATGTTATTTTTAGTTTTTACGGCTGCTGTTTGTTTTAGATGTTGAAAATGGCGAACATGGCAAAATAGGTTTGTGGTTTCAGGTTAAGACTGTTTCCTTTCATGCCAAGGCTAAACAAACAAACAATGCACTTTCGGAAAAACTGTATGCCATGGTATATAGTTTGGAAAAGTTTTCTTATTCCTTTTTTGTGAGAAAATTCTTGTGATTTGCTAAAATGTCATAAATCCCTGTGAATTCGAAATATTTAAGACAACTTTTGATTTGTTAAGGGAACCACTTTAGAAGAAGTTTAAAAAAAATGATTTTAGGAAATACGGTAGCCGACCAAAACAAACCGTGAAATACCCTACTATATCCGACAAAAATCGTAAACAAATTTGTTATTGTGAGGTATTCAATATCTGATTAAAAACAGGGAAGAATTCAGCGGTTTAGAATTTAAGTATTTCCGCCGATATTTCTGTCGGTCGAAAATGAGAATTATTAAGATGCCCCCTAGTTTCCTTGAATGGTAGATTGTAAAATACACGCGCTGCAACCTAATGTCAACGACTAAGAAGACATGTGAGGAGGATCGAAATAATCTTAATCAGGATAAATTCAGGCGGATATATCTGCCTGTCTGTTATCGTCTGAAAAAAATCGACCTACCAAAGCAGATATTATAGGATATTATAGGTTATTAATTACCGGACCTTGCTTTGAAAATTTTAATGAAAACATCAAAATCCCAAAAATGTTTGCAGGCAGCGTAAGATTTAAGATGATTTTCATACTTCGACGAGGAAGATAAATTGCAGGGTTATTACCTAAAGAAAATATTCAATGTACCTAATATTACACCGAATTATGCTAGAGACGTCGGCGGAAAGTACAGTCTCTTCATCACATAATGTACAGATATCACAATCGCCGACTATCAAAGGAGATAAACAATTTTTTGTTTCAATATGAGAAGTCTGGGTAGCAAACATAAATAATTTAGCCCAACAATTGAATGTTCAATGGCCAAGTAATGCAAATGAGTTTCAATGTAAACTTTTCACTTCAATAAGTCCGAAAAGCTAGATACATTTAAGGGAAATTTAAGGTCAAACTAGAATATACAAAATTTTGGATTTTTCTAGGGGAGAATTTTATTTTGCTGATGCCTCTACTAGCGACCAAATTTCATGGATTCTGAAAGCAAGGTGTGGAATGATTAATTTAAATGCGAGATGATTCGAAATTGAAAGCAGGGAAAGAAAATTCACCGTATACAATAAAAATCAAGCTGAAACCTTATTCCATTTCTGGGAGAATGTCCAAATCTGAGAGAATTCAGATTTACAATTTTCCAACGTCCGATATTGAAAACATCCACAAAGTACAGAGGACTACTTTATATAGAATAATTTATAATTATAAAATCATAACTCAAAGAAAGGTCATACCGTTAATAAATAACCATAGTCGATTAAGCACTTTTTTTCTTATTTTACAATATATAATTAACACTAGATTGCCGAAGGCGGTCATTTTCACCGTTTTTCAATTTCAAGTACATAAATAATTGTGTATATTATGACACAGATTTTTGCGCCACATAGAACTACTTTTATTAATCATAGTAACTGCTTCCCCCCTCTATCATTCCCCGTATTCACATGTGCTATACCTATATTGTTTAAAATCGGTCATTTTGACCTCTTGTGAAATATTAAATAATCAAACTACTTTTATTATTGTTTGCTACTCTAGAAACAGAAACGAACACAAAAATCGAGAAAAATAAATGTTATATTTCCAGTCGACTTGACTCTTAGACTAAATACTTACACTTTCTCGAACATTTTGTCCGCGCTCTTATTGTTCAAAAAGGGAAACTCGAGAGCCCTACCACCGAAAACAAATAATAACAATGTTTTGTATGGTTGTAAATAATGTAAAAAAAAAAAATAAAAAATAAATTTAAAAAAATTTCTTTACACAATTAATTTTTTTTCAGAATAATTCAGAATCGGACATTTTGACCGATTTTAGGCAATATAGGTATATACAAATTTCCAGCATTTCTAGTGTTAACAAAGATTCAAACTGTAATAAAAGAAAAAATTGTGAATAAAGAATTATTATCATTATTTCGGTATATTTGGTCGCGTTTTTCGACCAAATTCTGATGGGGAACCATATAAAAATTATTTATATATATTATTTTTTCGTGCACGTTTTTCAACCGAAATGCTTCTAATTTAGTATTTTGTATCAAATCTCCCTACCAGAAATTATTAATACTCGCTTTTTATTAATACTTGTTTTCTTGTTGTTTTTTTGTAATTAAAGAAAAGTCCTTATTTTTGATGGCGGGCATGATAACTCCTCACTGGATCATCGGAATCCGAAAATTTCGACGGTGTTAGAAAGAATACATGTCTGGCTCACGTATTAACTAGGATTACTGACTTCGCTCTAAAATTAACAAAATCGCCGAATTTTGACCAAAAACCAAGTTAAAAAATAAGGAAGATCTTCACCGATTGGCTTTATCCTAGTTCATACGATAGTTATACACTCACAGAGAAACATGTACAAATTTGGAATCGATTGGGTTATTAGTTTTTAAGTTATCGTGCCAGCCATTCGCAAAAGAGAAAAAAACGTTTAAAGTTTGAGAAGCCCTTTAGCCGTCACTTGATGCTGACACAATAAATCGGCTATATCTTCAAGAGTTCTTGAGATTTTCACTTGAAATTTTGAAGAGACATTCTTGACTTAGTGTAGAATCGAATTAAATAAAAAAAATTTGACTCGGGAATGGTGGGGTCCCCTTAATTCAGTACGCTATGACAAATTTCGTGCAAATCGAATGATTTTCAGAGACTTTGGTGCTCCAATTACCTAAAATCGGATGAAAATATACATGAGAGCTTTATCTAAATCTGAACCGATATTCACGAAACTTTGCACAGATCAGTCTAGACTTAATTCAGTACGCTATGCCAAAATTTGTGCATATGAAAAGATTTCCAGGGACTTTGGTGCATCAGTTATCTAAAATCAGGCGAAACTATATATGGGAGCTATATCTAAATCTGAACCGATTTTCATGAAACTTACCACACATTATTAGAGACGTAATTCAGTACGCTATACCAAATTTCGTGCAAATCAAAAGATATATAGGGTCTTTGGTGCACCAATTACCTAAAATCGGATGGAAATATATATGGGAGCTATATAAATCAGAACCGATTGTCACTGAACATTGCACACATTATTCTAGATTTAATTCAGTACGCTATGCCAAATTCGTGCAAATCAACAGATTTCCAGGGACTTTAGTGGACTATTTACCTTTAATCGGGCGAAGATATATATGGGAGCTATATCTAAATCTGAACCGATGTTCACGAAACATGGGAGCTATATCTAAATCTGGACCGATTTTTCTCAATTTCAATATAAATATTAATTTATTTGAATTTTACCTGCAACGGCGATGATCATTTAAATGAATTTGAAAGTGAGTTTTTATACAAGTCAAAAATGTTTATAACGACGGCTATAGTCGAAATAAGCGATATCGGGATATTCTCGTTTTAAGTGTTATTTATCAGAGAACATTTATAATCCACTAATTAGTCACTCGTATTTTGTTGACTCAAACAATTCTATTTGAAAATTTGTTGCAAAATACAAACATCTATGCTCGCATTCACCATATTATTAAATTTTACTACCATGTTTACGTAAGTCGTAAATTTGTAACACAAACATATTTGATTTTTTTCACAAAAAACCAACAACAAAAGTACACTACTAAACCATATTATTAGTAACGTGAGAATATTAAAACACTTTGATTTCCAACGAATTCAATTCGTTTTCTAGCCAAAAATGAATGAAATGTTTCAGTTTGTGTAAAAATATTTAGTGAAACGCAATTGGTATACCAATATTGTGACAGTGCTGCAGTTGCGAGAAAAACAAGGACCAACAACCACATCAACTGTGACTGGAAAATACACATATATATAAAAGGGTGAAAATCGTAACCATAACACGCACATTTTAATTTCACCATTGTACATAAGGTATTCCACGAAAAATACCCCACACAGTTATTGATGTTAATGCTACGTTGCATCAGGGACACTCATATCGAAATAGAAATGACAAAATATTAAAAAAAAAAACTTTTTTTAGGAAAGATCATACATTTTATCGGTTATACGAAATTGTTTAAATCCTCCAAAACTTGTTGAATATTTTTCATGGCAAATTAATTTTCGAATAATAAATTCAAGAAGTAAATAAAGCGTATGTCGTAGATATGATCTGACTGAAATTAAATTTGTCACAGCTCACTTATTTGAGCCTTACCCTATAGAAAATTGGTTCAGTATTAGGTATAACTCCCATATAAATGTTTGTCTATTTCCACAATAGCTCACCTAATTCTCAAATTTTGTCCGATTGCGACAAAAATCTGCACAGCGCACTAAATTAAGTACAAGTTGAAGTATGTGGAGTTTTGTTGAAATCGGTATAGATTTAGTTATAGCTCGCATATATATTATCATTCGATTTTATATAAATGGGGCAAAACAATATTAAATATATCTTCCATATATATTTGCGTCCGTGTTTATGAAAATGGTGCACCAGGCCCCCACTGTTTTTTTAGGTTAACACGATTTTTTATAGCTTATTAAATTGAGTCTAGAATGATGTGAGTTAAGTTCCGAAAGTATATCGTAAATTTTATGTAAATTGTGCACTAAACTCCAAAGATTGATCTGGAGTTTCCCACTTGTATATTTTGACATCTGTCTAGATCATGAAAATCACTCTCAAAGTGCCTGGGAGCGGAAAGCCTGTCCATAGGTAATGGCATGGATATTACCGATGATAAAATTCAAGCCGGGACTGCATCGACAATATTTGGTTTTATCGATGACAAGAATAACATTCGACTTCGCATGAAGTTGGTTCACTGGTGTCATGAGGAGACACCCTGTTGTAGTTGTCATGGCAGTATCTAAATATTTTTTGTTTCGTATCACTTGAATTCAAAAGCCACACTGGTGCTGTAGAGTTTGCCACTGATCCGTTTATTGCTTTATTTAAGGTCAATAAGGTCTTCAGCGCTTTAAATGCTGGCCGCCAATTCCTAATAACAAATAGCTGTAGATTGCACTGCTGACTTTAAAAGGCTGTCAAAAGTTACCCTCAATATCTTGGAAATATGTTCATCGTCGTCCATTGTGATGAACGGTGGGCCTGTTAATTTGAAACTCCCAAATAAGCTATTTAAACGTTTATTATCTCACATATTTAATCAATAATGGAACTCATCGTGGAATCATCCACATGAATTACGACCTCGACTCTGTAGTGCTGATTTATAGAAGAATCTCTGCTTGCAGCAAACCTCTAATTGATATGTGACATAGGCCCACCAGTAGGCGAACACATTCTACATACTGATTACAAAGATAAATGCGCTCTGCGTTATTTTGGAAATTATGCAATTCCAATCGAATATTTGTCCTTATAAAAAATTTCAAATACAACTACAACTAGAACTAAGGAAGAGAATCAACACATTTCTCCTAAATTAGTACTTTTAACAAATTCTTCAACCAAAAATTAAAGTTTTGGCAAAACTACATTCCCCTCATTTATTTTTGCTGAAAAAAGTTTTGCATATCAATAAGGCATAAGCAGAACCACAACATTAATCACTTTCCATTTACAAACATTGGACTCAAATGAATGACCAATAAAAGTTTTCGTCGATGAAGAAGAAAATCAATTTTTTCTTGTCACACAAGAGTTTCAGTGATAATTATTTTCTAAGAAATTATTTCTTTCATCTCTCTCTTCCGTCCACTTTCCTTTGAAACTCATCAACAAATAGTTGAAAGGATTTTATTTTCGTTGTTCTTCTCCAAAGAGTTTCTTTTTTCACACAGTTATCCTTGACAGTCGACTATTTAATTCATTACTCTTTTGCCGTTTTGACTTTTTCTCCCAATATTTATTTTTCATTTTCTTTAAGAGTTAACAGAGAGCTTTCGATACGTCTGAATGTATTTGTGGATGACCCAAAGGACCACTCTCTGGTGGGACATGCATTTACTTGGCCATGTCAGATAAGTCGTCAAGCATGGTACAGTGTAGTATAGTTAACTTGTGATTAATATTTTGGCAATTGACATTTTATTTTAATGAGTTTTTTCTTTATTTTACAAGATTGACGTTGACCTTATTTGCTGAAAATGAAAACTGAACGAGGGATGCAGATAATGAAGTGAACTAAACGAATTGAGTAATGTTTCATGTCATGGAAACAAAATAGCTCGTTAAAAGTTAATGCCAAAAAGAGACTTCGAGAGAAATATTTATTGTGTGTAAATTAAAAAATTGATTAGACTACTGGCCAAGAGGGAGTCGGAAAACACATACATATATATATTTTCAATGCCGTTCTGATCCTTGGAAAAATGTGTGGTCGTTGAAATATTGAGATCAACAAAAAATAAAAATTGTCATTAAGGCCGGTCAGGCCAAACTTTTTATACATCCATCATTAACTGGACATTCAAAAAATCGATCAATGCTTTCACGCCAAACTGAAATATCAAAGTCGCCGACATACAGGTTGGGCTAAAACCTTGCTCATATCGAAAAGGGCGCAAGGCATTTTCAAAAAAATTGATTTGATTGAAAAACGTGCCCAGACTATCCACAAGAGTGGATCAATATTGATAATTTTTAAAAGGAATAATACCCTATTACAGCCAATTAAGTTCCAAACGTATCCAAAAGCCTCAAATCCCGAATATTGTGTGGTACCGTTATATGATGGTATATAATGGTGTGGTACCGTTATATAATGGAATAATTGTCCCTTAAAAAAAGGAATGAAAATATACCCCATTTGCAAGCTGTGTATAAAATCCTCAGAATACTGTAATTTACAGGACAAGGTTGTGGGCCATACCTATGCGTGATCAATATTGATTACATCGTGTAGGAATTACCGAATATGTAGGGGCCAGGAGTAAATGCTGGCCGCATAATTCATTCTCGTATAATTCATTCTCACTGAACAATATCATAACTCATATACACTTTTATATATTTACGTATAACTTCCACATGCAAAATACTTGTTATCAATTTAAAGGTCAACCACTCAACCAATTGATTGTATATACCAGAATCAATTCCTCTGATCTATGACCTTCAGAACTAGATATATACGCCCAGAATACAAATTTTGTCACTTTAGGTCCATTCCACCCCTTAAATGTTGGCCGATCTTTATCAAGTCAATCATGTTTTTTTTGGCCAGATCCCCTTCTCTACGCAAAATTTTGTGATGTTCGGGCCATAATTGCGGTCTCAGGAGCGACCAGAAAAACAGACAAAAATATTTCGTTTTTGCAAAATAGTCAGGCTGAATCTTAGTTTGTTGTTTTTATAAAAAACAACTATTTATTAGTGGGGGAATGTATGGCATTGTCCGAGGAGTAAGGCAGTTTCGTATCTCGCCACTGATCCTCATTAGTTCCCTTAGTTTTTTGTTTGGATATTCTTCCCAGAAACTATAAACCTTTCATACCCAAATGTCTCTTGTGACAATTCGAAGTTCTTACGTTACCAGCGATACGACCCAATGAGAAGTTCGTTTCGTGGCGCCTGACTTCGTGGTCAACAAGGCATTTGCAGACAACTACAATACATTTCCCATTGCTATGTGTCGTCACTTTTTTAAGAATGCACGTAACTTTGTTGTTGGTATTGCTAGTTAAAGCAATAAACCAAACAGTATGACCGTGCCTCGTCTATAACTTCAGTAGTGTTGGCGGGTTTTTTAATTTTGTTGGCGGGTTATTTTGTAATGTTTAAAAATTATAATGGACAGGCGGACACACTTGTCTAGATCGACACAGCTAGTCCTGATATGACGTGCGCTATACTTAAAGGTGGGTCTAGGAACAATATTTCGCTGACTGCACAAAGCTATATTATCCTGACAACATAAGTTCCGTTCCAGAACCTAAAATAATCTACTCATTTTACAACTTCTGTGGCATATTTACTATATTTGCGTTCCCGAATATTTCAAATTATTTTGTACTCTGAGAGCAATTTTCCTTTTACTAGATTTAATATTAAAAAAGTACTGGAACAGACCAATAGTTGTGTAGGGTATTAAAATGGGGTTATATGGGGACTACCTTCAAACGGGGCAAATATATAATTTTTGGGAGGTGGGTCTAGGATCAATATTTCGCGCCGTGACAAATTCTTGGGGCTGCATTAAGCAAAAAATTTGTAAAGGATATAAAAAATATATTTTGCTGAAAATGAGTTTTAAGTGGTAATTTTAGCTCATCTCAATCTACCACATCTTTCTACCACATCTGATTGAGATGTGGTAGAAAAGACAACTGAGTTTTTTACACAGCATACAGTTTGACATAGTGAACAATTCTGCATAGTTAATGCATGTCTTGCAGCAGATGAGCGATGTATGTATTACCTCCGTACTAACCGTCTCTAGTTTTCAATTACCTCCTTTTGAAATTAGGAATAATTTTTGTTTCGAAATAATGTCAACAACTAACTTCCTTAACAAAATTTCTTATGCAGGATGCATATCCTTTTGAAATAATGAGTTTCCCTATCTATGTATAAACGTTTTTTATTCTCTACAACAACATTGGCAATTTGCAAATATTTTTTGTTGCAACGTCCACTTCTAGAACACTTTTCCTCTTCCTAAAATTATTGTCAAAGCACCTTAAAAAGAACAACTTCTGTAGCAGAAAAGAAACTTTATTTTGTTTTAGAAGTTCCTGAGAACAAACGACAATTTTATGAGCAACGAACAACAGAACTCAAATGTTGCTAATTTCGTATCGTTGTTCTTTGTCTACTTTCTAATTTTGTTTTGTAATTTTTGTGCATGTTATTGTTGCTACTGTTGTTTTGTGGACTAGAAAATATTATTTTTGGGTATGTCGTTGACATTTTCCAAAATATAAAAACTTTTTCTTGACTTCAGTACATATTTTTGTAAGACAATTATAAATTATAAAACCAGTAAGGAAAGTAGTAAAGTCGGACGGGGCCGACTATATGATACCCTTCACCACTATGGGTATATTAAACAGGACTATTAAAAATTGGATGAAATAAAATATGTGATATTTATCTAAATATGAATCTACCTAGATCTATCCATAAAGTATGTAAATCGACTTCAAACAAATATAAATAGGTCATCCGTTGGGCTATGTCTGTACTTATAGAAAACGCAACTACGTAATTCTATGCTCAATTTTGTAAGTTGTGCAAACTTTGATGTCAATCTGACTAACATGAGGAGTTTGATGCCCAATTTACTTGAAATCGGGCGAAAATATATATGGAAGCTCTATCCAAATATTAAGCGATTTCAAACAAACTTGTCACAGGTTAGGTTATACTAATTTCAGAACGTTTTGTTCCTATCAGCCTATTGGATCCTTGGTGCGTCAATTACTTATAATCAATCTATAATAAAAGGGAGCTATATCTAAATCTGGACCGATTTTCAGTACGTTATGCCAAATTTCGTGCAAATCGAAAGATATATAGAGACTTTGGTGAACCATATACATGAAATCGGACGAAACTATATATGGGAGCTATATAGAAATCGGGACCGGTTTTCTCGAAACTTGGCAGACATTCATTCTAGACTCAATTCAGTACATTATGCCAAATTTCGTGCAAATAGAAAGATATTTAGCGACTTTGGTGCACCATTTACATGAAAGCGGACGAAACTATATATGGGAGCTATATCTAAATCTGGACCGATTTTCTCGACACTTGGCAGACATCACTCTAGGCTCAATTCAGTACGTTATGCCAAATTTCGTGCAAATCGAAAGATATATAGCGACTTTTGTGCACCATTTACATGAAATCGGACGAAACTATACATGGGAGCTATATCTAAATCTGGACCGATTTCCTCGAAACTTGGCAGACATCATTCTAGGCTCAATTCAATACGTTATGCCAAATTTCGTGCAAATCGAAAGATATATAAGGACTTTGGTGCACCATTTACATGAAATCGGACGAAACTACATATGGGAGCTATATCTAAATCTTGACCGATTTTCACGAAACTTGGCAGACATCATTCTAGACTCAATTCAGTACGTTGTGCCAAATTTCGTGCAAATCGAAAGATATATAGCGACTTTGGTGCACCATTTTCATGAAATCGGATGAAACTATATATGGGAGCTATATCTAAATCTGAACCGATTTTCTCGACACTTGGCAGACATCATTCTAGGCTCAATTCAGTACGTTATGCCAAATTTCGTGCAAATCGAAAGATATATAGCGACTTTGGTGCATCATTTACATGAAATCGGACGAAACTATATATGGGAGCTATATAGAAATCGACCGATTTTCTCGAAACTTGGCAGACATCTTTCTATGCTCAATTCAGTACGTTATGCCAAATTTCGTGCAAATCGAAAGATATATAGCGACTTTGGTGTACCATTTACATGAAATCGGACGAAACTATATATGGGAGCTATATCTAAATCTGGACCGATTTTCACGAAACTTGGCACACATCATTCTAGACCTAAATGATTAGGCTGTAGTAAATTTCGTGCAAATCGAAAGATATATAGGGACCGTTTACATTAAATCGGTTAAATATATATATGGGAGCTATATCTAAATCTGAACCGATTTTTCCCAATTTCAATAGGGTTCGTCCTTGGGCCAAATAAGTGACCTGTGCCAAATTTCATTCAAATCGGATCATAAATGCGACCTGTACTTTGTTTACAATTTAACATCTACAGACGGACAGACGGACGGACGGACGGACATGCATAAATCGACTCAGAAAGTGATTCTATGCATATTCTCAAAAGGAACCATGTGTCTATCTCGTTTCCTTTTGCCTGTTACAAACATATGCACAAAGACATAATACCCTGTACCACAGAGTTGTGAAGGGTATAAAAAAAATAAATGAAAATTTTTATTGGAAGTTTAATTTTAAACCCTTTATACAAAGGTAAATGGTATACATACTTTGTGTTAAGGTTTATTCTGTTTGTATCTCCCTTTAACAAAATTCCTTCCAAACTCTCTGCAGCAACTCCAAATGTAGTAAGATAATTCCAAAACATCAATGTGGTTGCAACATGAAATCTTCTTAAACTATTACAACTCTTCAATAGTTGAAAGTTTAAAGTTGTTCACCACAGAAGGGAAAACTAAGTAGCATTTTTCCCTCAACAACAGAAACTTCGAAAGAAAATATTGGAAAAACAGCAAAAGTCATAAGATTATTTTTTGGCCATAGAGAGGAAACACAATTAAAAGTTTTATGTTTTGTTAAAAGAAAGCTTTAACCGGAATCTACCTTAATTGAGAGTAACACCTGTAAAGACAAAAGTTGAAGACCATGTGAAAAGTTGAATTGATATCGGTTGCCAGATTCCGATTTACAAATAGCTGAACATAAAAAATTTACCCTACATCATGAAGTGGACATTCAAAATACATACTTAAAAATATATGATATAATTAACATTTGGTAGGAAAATTTGTCACCAAAAGATACTAATATATCTTATATACCCAATTCCAGTTTAATTATGCTGAATTTCTTACCGCAATTTTCCCACCTCAGTGTCGGTAATTTTGAACACTGTTGTTTCATAGACCCTACTGATATAAAGAATTTTGAATCCGCTCCACGTGTTGGACGACGTTTTTATAACGGAGGATATATTATTATATCCTCCACCATAGTATGGAGGGTATATTAATTTTGTCATTCGGTTTGTAACTCATCGAAATCCGTCCGTCCGTCTGTTGTAATCACGCTATCTTCTGAAGGAATTGAGATAGCCGGCCAACGTTTAGCATAGAGTCGTCTTCTGTGTGCAGGCAAGTTCGAAAATGGGATATATCGGACCACGTTTCGGCATAGCCCTCATATAAGTGAAGACACTACAAATTATGGAATTCTAAGACGATTTAGCTATCGGTTGTAAGCATTCCGCTTTCTAAGGAAATCGTTATAAAAAACTCGAACCTGACGATAATGAAATATATCGGCCAGCATTTAGGCATCTCCCACTTATAATTATACCTCCTGAAGAAAAGAATTGAGACACAAAACATAAGTATTGGGTTCCAAATTAACAAATGTCATAGCCCTCATATAACTATAACCCTAAATATTCGCAAATTCCTACACTATGTAATCTAAATTGCAGAAGTTTCAGGATTGAATATTCTACCATGCGTTATTAGTATCAGTCCAAGCTTTGGGGTTTGCATTAACATTCTTTCAAAAATATACCTATACTGGTGAAGGGTATCATATTCTTGATCAGAATAAAATTCTATGTCAAAATAAAATTCTATGTCGAGTCCATCTGTTAAAATCACGATAGAGATCGCAATATTTAACATTGAGCTCTGAAACATTGCTAGTACACCTAGGATGTTTGGAATTGTAAATGGAATATATCGTTCCAAGTTTTGGTGTGGTATAACGGTACGAAATTGAGCTATATCAGCCCTTAATTATGCATAGTTCCTCATTATATTGAAACATGAAATATTCTGCAAATGTAATCAATATTTGTCCCGTTATTTATAGCTTTGCCCTCTATTTAGATGATTTTATACACATGTTTCACCTTATTACGCGTCATCAATATCGGTCCACGTATTAGGACTTTGAGATTTTAGGAAAAAATCCCATTAAAAATTGGAGAAATTTGCATTTAGTGTGCAATATGGTTTACAGCAATCGCTTGGTAGAATTGTTGTTATATCGACAATTTTCAACCGGGTTGTTATTGCTACGATAGCTATTTACATCTAGAAAAACGTGTTAAAATTTGGATCCTCTAGCAATATCTTCAAAAGTTTTAGAAAATTTTAATTTAACATGTTAAAGGTCAATTCTCAGTAGTTATCTTTTCGAAAATTTGGTCAGTTACTTGTAATTAAGGTTCCAATCCCACTCGGAGCTATACAACTGCGAATAAGTTTGGGATGTTTGACTAAAACCTCCGATGAAAAAAACCGGGGGTATCTCTATATAGAGGATATTATATATTATATTTTCCAATTATATCGAGATGTACAGCATACACATCATTTTATTTAAATCAAAGTGAATCGATCTGATGATTTGATTCGTCAGTTCCTCTAAACTTTATCTAGCCGTACAAATTGGTAATTTTTATTAATTGTGATTGGTGTAATTCGCCTGCATTTTTTATGACTGAAAATAAGAGGTGTATCCTGTGGTTTATGCCACTATCATTGTGTTTCTATTTCAACCCTTCACCACACTGTGGTACAGGGTATTATGTCTTTATGCATATGTTTGTAACAGGCAAAAGGAATCGAGATAGACCTATGGTTCCTTTTGAGAATATTTATGCATAGAATCACTTTCTGAGCCGATTTACGCATGTCCGCCTGTCAGTCCGTCCATGTATTTTTGTGAACAAAGTATAGGTCGTATTTATAATCCGATTTTGATGAAATTTGGCACAGTTCACTTATTTGGCCCAAGGACGAACTCTATTAAAATAAGACAAAATCGGTTCAGATTTAGATATAGCTCCCATATATGGTTTCGTCCGATTTTATGTAAATGAAACACCAAACTCACAAAATTTGTCCGATTGGAACAAAACTCTGCACAGAGTACTGAACTAGGTCCAGACTGATGTCTGCGAAGTTTTGTTAAAATCGGTTCAGATTTAGATAGACCTCCCATATATAGCTTCGTCCGATTTTATATGAATGATGCACCAAACTCCCAAAATTTGTCCGATTGGGACAAAATTCTGCACAGAGTACTGAATTAGGTCCAGACTGATGTCTGCGAAGTTTTGTTAAAATCGGTTTAGATTTAGATATAGCTCCCATATATAGTTTCGTCCTATTTTTTGTGCATTAAGCACCAAATTCCCAATATTCGTCCCATGGAGCAAAATTTTGCATAACCAATGCAATTGAGGAAAAAATGATGTATGATAAATTTGTTGAAATTGGTTCGTATTTTGACATAGGTCTTATATATATTTTCGTTCAATTTTATGTAAATGGTGCAACGAAGGGATATGTTTGTGCGATTTACAGGCAATTTTGCAGAGGGTATTAAAATGAATATAGAGTGATAACATAAAACAAATGGTGTATGCAAGGGTTGCTCAATAAGGTCCATGTGTTTATATATAGCTCCAATACATTATTTTACTCGATCTCATACAAATGGTACACCAAAGGTTCTATGTATGTTCTATCTACAGGATATTATAGGTATTAACATCTCTCGTATGTACCCTATGTAGTGAAGGGTATCATATAGTCGGTCCCATCCGACTTTTTAACTTTTCTTACTGGTTTTATTGTAAATATAATATCATTTGATTATGGAGGGTATCATTTAGTCGGCCTTATCCGACTTTTGAACTTTCCTTACTGGTTTTATTGTAAATAAAATCTCATTTGATTATTCACATTTTATATCAGGTAGAATTTAGAATTTATTCATACTAAAGCTTACACCTTCTCACATAACATACCAAAACCTTAGTAGAAAAACGAAAAATTATTAGATTGAAAGTAGTGCACATTATTACCGAAAGCATTAAGGGGTATTAAGAATTAAATCAGTTGCTAGTACAAAATTTTACCCATACGTACATTTGACTATGAAACCAGTTAAATTACTCCTTTTTGAGAAATCCTAGCTAAGCCATTTCACCAAGTAAAATTGCATTCGCATTGAATAGCGTACACTGAAATGCTAAATGAGCCAGAAAAATGAAACCCGAACTTCAAAAGCGTTGATTGGAAAAATGCAAATTACTTTTTTCTCTCCAATTCCTGTTCTCACTCCATGGTATCTCTCATTTCATGGCATGGGATTGTAAGTTACAGCATCGCGAATGCAGTCTAAATCTAGTAATTCAATTGTAAGTTTGTGTTGTTGCCATCTATGGGGGAATAATTCCATGTGTGTATGGGAAACGATGTATATGTTTGTGTGCGTCATTGTAACTCAGTTTTTGGGAAAACTAAATTTTCTGTTTTTAACTGGAATATTTATATGGAATATCACGTATTACGCTGTAAAGCTTTTACAAGTTTGTGAAGTAAAGCTGTAATAACGGAGGATAGAAATTCGTGTTGCTTGGGTTTGCGTATGTTGTTTCAATTGTTTTATATCAATGGGATTTGCTGTTAGAAAAGTTTGATTAGAATTGTTTGTGCCTTGCATGCTCAAAAAATAAGAATTATGACTTGGCTATAGTATGTAAAATTGAAATTTGCATTATAAATGAGTCTAAAATATAACGATTATTCGGTATTACAGAAGAAATGCTATATACTGTCCTGTATAGTATAATATTCAAGAATCAGCAATTATATTAACCGGACATTTTATATAGAGCTTCGAACTTTGGACATACATTGCTATTACAAATGGTCCACGTATTGGTATGACCCTCCTAAAACGATGTTCGGCTGTAACTGGATATTTTGAGTTCTCATTGAGTAACAAATCTTCCAACTAAATATCAATATCAGTGCCCCCATTATTCGGTATTTGGAATGCTTTGGGCACGATCTCAAGCAAATTACTCGGTTCATGGATGCATTTTCCATCGAATTAGCTCTAACTTTGTTATCATTGGGTGTTAAAACTTCTTACCAAAAATGCATCCTTTCATAACCCGCAATATATTTTTCAAAAATATTAATGTTTAATTCTTAATATTTTCACCATAGAGTATTGATATTTATTAGCAATGATGCCTGCCACGTCACGAGGAACTATGTTGTACTGTAGAGACTTCTGATGTAAGGAATAATGAGGAGACATATGGAACATAATAAAGTGGCCTATACCGACAATTGTACCAATCGATTGTTTTAAGCCAAAATGTATACGAAATACAAAATTCACCAATTTTTAATGGGGATTTTTCCTAAAATCTGAAAACCCCGAATCTTGGTCCGATATCGATAACGAATGGTAGGGTACACCTTGTGTATAAAATCCTCAAAATATTTTCAATTTACAGGGCACAGTTACATGCCTAGTAAATGATTTCGAACCTAACATTTTTGCATCACAATACCTTCCTTTATCTGTAATATTAAACTGGTAGGTATTTGTATATAGGGGCTAGGTCTAAATTCAGGATGATATAGTTCATCCTCGAACCTAACGTTCTAGTTTTTATCTCGATATCCTGCGAAGGTAGAATGATTACAATAGATGGCTAATCGTCTTAGAATTCCATATTTTGTAGGGTATACACTGACAATTTCGAGTACAGAATATCCCCCATACTATGGTGGAATACGGTTATATGAACAAAACCCTAAAATGGGGAACAAATCAGTAAACTAAGATAAAATAAAACAAGTTAAAACGATGTTAGGTTCTGCCCGGTCATCTTTTTATACCCTCCACCATAAAAATGACATTTAAAATTGTAAAATTAAGAGAAAATTCATGTTATGATGGCACCTAGAATATATCGGAAAAGACGTGAGAAAAAAGATTAACTAATATTGGGGCTACACCAAAAGGGGGATCTATATTGATCATGTTGAGTGGTGAAATAATTTTTAGTACTGAGATGTGAGGGTACCGAAGGAACGGAGGCTACGCTCAACCTTGGTTCAGTGTTATTATTTTTTTGATAGTTGCATGAGAACCCAAAATACTAAATTACAGCCAATTCGGTTGAAAAACTTGTCAAAAAATTCCCAAAATACCGAATATTGGGAGATACCGTTATACGGGGGCTACTCTGAAGCTTGGGTCAATATTAATAATTTTTAGTAGAAACAAACAATAGAACCCAAAATACTAAATTACGCCAATTTGGATGAAAAATGTGTCCAAAATCCACAAAATACCGAATAATGGGTCCAAAACTTGGACTAATAAAAAAGGAGTACTGGAGAAGTCTGTGCAAAATTTCAGAGCTCTATATTAAATATTACGATCTCTATCGTTATTTCAACAGATGGACAGACCGACACGGATAAATTTACATAAATTGTTATTCTGATCAAGAATATATGTATTTTATGGAGTCTCCGGTGAATATTTAGAGGCGTTGCAAACGGAATGAAAGATTTAGTATGCAAGGTGGATTGATAGTGGAGGGTATTAAAATGGGTGGTCATAATAGGGACTACCCCCAAAAAGCGGCTAATATTAACATTTTTTGATGAGACGATTTTCTACGAAGCAGGAATAAAAAATCTCAAATTTCAGCGGATTCGGTACAAAACTGAGCTCAATACCCCAAAAACCGAAATGTTTGGGATACCGTCATATGACTACCTGACTAACTTATACCAATATTAATAAACCAACGTTCCGAATTACATACATTTCGATTGAAAAACTTGTCCAATATCTTCAAAATATTTGGGGGTACCGTTATATGGGGCAACCCCAAAAATAGGACCGATATTGATCATTTTTTACCCAAAATACCAAAAATTGGGGATACCTTTATATTGCGGTTATGCCCAAACGTCTTCAAACATGATCTGCGTGCAGACAAAAGTCAACTCTATGCAAAATTTTGGCGATCGATCTCAATTCGTCTAGAGACTTGTGTGATTACAACAGGCAGATGAACGTTTCTCCTATGATTATTTCGATGCATTACAAATGGAAAAACAAACATATTATACCATATATACTATACATAGCTTCATTGCACTAGAATTGTATCCGTATGTCCATAGATTTTTGTAAACAAACAGGTTTCATTCATTATTCTAACGAGATGAGGTTTGGCACAAATCATTCAATTAGACCAACACGAAAATTGGTTCAGATATAGAGTTAGCTCCCATATATATTTCTATCCGATTTCATAAAATTATGCGCCAAATGTGTGTCCATTTGAAAAGAAATTGCGGACGTCACCCTTCGCTGCAGCATTAGACATTAACGTGTGTCTAGTCTGTCATAACTCGAACCAGATTTGCGTATATATCGCATATTAAATTTTGGTGGATTTTGCTAGATTGAAATACAAATTTGTGTAGATTGACCAGTATCATTCGTATCCAACGGATCCAAAATATGAATATAATATTATACACACACCCCAAAATTGGTTTTTTACTGTTTTATGTATTCGTATAAATGTTTTAAACATAGTTTTGAAATATCTTAAGCTTTTAATCGAAATGATTTACATTTTTGAAACAAATTAAATTATAACCTTTCTATGTTTTCGTTTTTCCTTACAAACATCTCCAATCTTATGAATCATTCATACACAAAATTCCATTGCGATTTGGATCAAAGTAAGACATATGTATGTATGTTATTCATACATAGCATATGTGTGTTTGCTTTGGAACATTTCTATCTGCATCAACGCTTCAACAAAGCCAGCATAAGCAAAAGCCAAAAAAATATAGAATTCAAATGCAGTATTTTGATAAAGTCTCTCAAGAATACAAAATGGTAGAAAAGTAAACGAAAATATGTTATCATAGTGGCATTCAAACATACCCACCAACACATATGTAGAAGGAAAATATATGTGTACAGATCCAAAACAAAATGTGGTTAGAATGCAGATACTGCATATGGTGATATATGTACATGAAAGAAACCACGTTATAATGTATGCAAAACGAAGAAAAAGAAAGAGAACAAATATTAAATATAAAATTTCGTCAGGAAATTGTTGTTTTATTTAAGTCAGCATTTATTTCATCAGCATATGTAGCGATTATCTTATATTAAGGGAAAAAGACAACAAATATTAAATTTTCCTGGTGACCTAATAATACTTTTCCAGCAACCTATTTATCTCCTGTTGCCTTTTCCCGATCCCCATACATTATCCGCAAATCCAACAGACCATCACAATCAAGAGTAATTCATCTCATTGTCGCTTTTACATTGGAATCGGTATTTTTTCTTCCTTCGATTTACAATTGTCTAGCCCGTCTTCTATTTCATCTTCCTCTTCTCATTTTAATTTTCATCTCTGTTAGTTATTTTTTTCGCAACATTATTTCCTTTTAATTTGTCTCCTTAATGATGCCTTCGACTCTGAGTTTTTTTCTCGCAGAATATTGTTGATTTCTTCTGTTTTCTTCACACATCGTAATTATCCTGCGGTGTTCAGTGATTTTGAAAAATCCAAGTCTCAGTATATGTGAACGAACGAGACAAATCACTTCTCGAGGATTCGTATTTGTTACATAGGATGGTTTTATATATATGTGTGTGTGCGCCGTTAGTTAAAATAGATTGCTTTTAAATTAAAAATGGTTATTTCCACTGTCACAGCTCCTCCTGCAAGGAGCAGAACTTGTGGTCACATCATTAGGGACGAACCTTCATGACGGGGTCATGTTGCGTTGTTTTTCGTATCGAAAGAAGGACATTTAATTAATTTGAAATGGAAAAATAATTGAAAATAAATCATTGTTGACTAATGATGGAAAATTGTTTTCCATTTGTAATCAATTTCAACTATTGGTTTGAATTGAGTTTGGAATAAATTAACAAAGAGTAACTTATGAAAAAATCTAACTTATGATATGAAAAATTTAAAGAGTAATCTAAAAGATGTACTAATTATTGTAAACAAAGTTCAGAACACCTTTGATATTCAAAATTTAGCACAGCTTATTCACGAGCCCACGAGACGAGCACTTTTGATATTGGTAAATATGAGTTTAAGATATAGCTCCGAGCATTCATTTAAGCTTCTCAGGAAGTACAAGAAAGGACAGGCTTATCCTTCGGTTTATTCTAGCCAGTTCTCGCCCTTGTGTCCCGGATAAATTCTTCATCCTTGTTGCGAGCTTAGAAATATCTTTACTCATTTTCTCTACCGTTTTATCAGCCTCTTCGTTCCTCTGTAATTCTATGACAATTATGTTCCCGTGTTCAGACTCGGAAGTTTTGGGCTACAATGCTATTCCCCTGTTGTCCTTAACCGCGCCATTTTTGCACTGGCTTATTAGCTCGTCTCTATTGTTCCACTAGCCCCTTAGATCGTCTCTATAGACCCATTGGCATCTCAGTTCGTCCATATTGACTCATCGGTGCTCTATCTTGAGACTCATTTGCTCATCAGCTCGTCTATATAGACTCAGTGGCCTTCAACTCGTCTATATAGACTCACTGGCCCTTCAGCTCGTCTATATAAACTCACTGGCTCTTCAGCTCGTCTATATAGACTAAAAAGTCCCTCATATCGTCTATATAGACTCACAGGTCCTTCAGTTCATCTATATAGGCTCACTGGAACCTCAGATCTACATATATATTTACTGACCCTTCTGGTCTCACTTTGACTTCACTGTTTGGTACCAATTGATGTATTTTGTATCCACCCTCTTAAGTAGCATTTGTACTAACTTGTCCCCTTCCATATTTTGGTCTGTTTCTTATTGATTTTCCATAACGACATCATTCATCTACCGCCTTCCTAGTTTGCTTCTTCCTTCAATGATATATTTCAGCAATTACTGGCTGGTCTCTCTGAATTTAGAATAACAGATTTATGTTTGCTTTTTTCATCCATGTAATATGGGTTGGACACTGAACATCTGTTATTATTCACTTCTCTATTTTGCTTTTCTTTTCCTCTGCGTATTTGTCTTCTTTGCAATAGATTATTGTTTCACTGGCAACGCTTTCAATTGACAGTGTCAGCTTAATCTCTGAACGGTTGAGCATATCCAATTAGAGGATTTCCGGATATTTTTTGTAGATATGTGAAAGATAAATATGGGATTTTGTCAATGTTATAATAACATGTCTCGTATATATTTTGAGCATAAAATGTATTTTGCAGAATGGAGAGTACAGGAGACTCAACAGGGTGCTTTATTATTTGTAACTGTAAACAAGGCATAATAATATTTTAAAGGTTTTTTTTCTAAGGGAGGTAATTTTGTATTGTTTTAGAATATAATTTTCAACATCATCCCTAAACCAGTGGTAATAGTGGATATTTTCCAACATGTCAAGTTTTTTCACATTCTACATAATATAAATACAATTTGTATGTCATACACAGTTCATGTTTTAATATGCCATTTTTTCCGTAATATCTCCATTTTTTTCCTTATTATTATCTTCGTGAGAAATAAACAAATAAAAAATATATCTTAACATTACTCCAGAGAAATATAAAAACACTATATGTATAATTCCACTCCCAAAAGAGACGTCATTTGCACGTTTCGCATATAAGCAATGAAAATTCGCATTATAGTATATACAAATAATAAAACAACAATTTTGCAATAACAATAAAATGTAAAAACAACCAGTTGGAACCGCATAAAGATTCCTTGGCGTTTAGGGGAAGACTCTCAGTATCTTAAAACATTTATTTATATAACATGATGGCAGAGTAAGGAATTTTTCAGAGATATTTTTATATTATTTTCTTACTATACCAGGTTAGTCAAATCCGAATAACTATAACTTATACTCTTAAACGGCATACACATTAGAACTTTTTACTGGGTAAACCTACTTTATGAGGATTTATTTGATATATATGCAAAGGAATTGACAATTGAAATTTAGAATTTTAACGAATTTTATATCAATCCACGTCTTGAAATATCACCCTATTAAAATACATTGTGACGACGAAAGTCGCTGCCCTCGTTTTCGTCCCCCACCATGACATTTCATATTTTTAATTCTTATTGTATATTTGATAATAATGAATAAGAGATGAATTCAAATTGTGTGTGCAAGTATTTCGTAGTTAACCGTTAGGTAATAGGTGCCAGTAATAGGTGGGAGCGACATAGTGAGTGTCCCAAATCACAAATCGTGAGGTACCTATTATGTGGTACTTTCCCTATAAAAAGGAGAGATCCGATCAACAAGGGTTCAGTCGGTGAACAAACGTCCAAGATGCAACAAGTCGAAAGTATAAAAAGTGTAAAGTGCGCGATCAAATTCGAGAATTCCAGTCAGTACAGGTTGAAAACAGGTGAGTCAGAGTGGTGTGTCACATTTTCCCAGGAATTTAGCGGTGTTCGTAACCCTTGGTATTTCTCGCGTCTTGTCTCAGAAGGAACCCCCTTGAGGTGTCCGCAACCCTTGGTTCCCCGCGATCTAGCCCATTAGGAAACCCCTTGAGGTGTCCGTAACCCTTGGGTTCCCCGTGTCTCGTCTGGTTAGGAACCCCTTGAGGTGTCCGCAACCCTAGGGTCCCCCGTGTCTCGTTAGGAATCCCCTTGAGGTATCCGCAACCCTTGGGTCCCCGCGATCTAGCTCAGTAGGAACCCCCTTGAGGTGTCCGCAACCCTTGGGTCCCCGCGATCTAGCTCATTAGGAAACCCCTTGAGGTGTCCGCAACCCTCGGATCTTCGCCCTTTTTGGTTTACCTGGAATCCTCTTAAGTGTGTCCAATGCCCTTGTACCTCTGGCATCGCGGCCTTAGCTTTTAGACAGCCCATTATCGAAAAACTAAGGAAGGACCCATTCGGAGTACTAACCCAGGTCTTCCCTAGGACGGGCCCATTCGAAGTTCGGATCCAGGTCTTCTCAAAGGACTTGATAGGACTAAGAACGATCTTCCGGTGTACTTAGCCAGGTCACCGACGTAAGCAGCAGGAAGATCGCTACTCCGCTGGTTACACTATAATAAAAACTTTGTTCATCACCAAACCCAAATAACTAAATAAAACTAAACATTTGCCTAAAAACCAAATCGAACTGCGTTATCACTCTCTCGGTCACTTCTATAAATTTCTGTGGCAGACCTTGGTCCCCGTGAGCTATCCCAGCAAACCGGAGGGAACTCGTGTCGTTACAACATTGGCCCTATAAATCTATCCACATTTTACAACACATAATGACTGTCGGTTAATGTTTCAGTTTCAAATGTAGAAATTTTGGTTTTGACATAAAACCCATAAATATGTTTCCCACAATTTGAGGTATTCAAATGAATAATAGAATGATTGTCGACTTCACCATACATCTGAACTAGAAGATTTTAGAACTGTAGTTATAAAACAAATTACTCGGCCCTTAATGAATTGAGTCGTATCGCTAAAAAAACCCACAATATATTTACTGGGGTATATGGGATCGGAACGCGTGGACTATATTCATTGTGTCACAGTTCTCAAAGTTTGAGCTAACTACATTTTGACATAGATTGCGGTAGTAGTTGTTAAATATTATCCGTCCGTCTGTTGAAATCACGATTAAGTATATTTAAGATAAAGCTCTGACATTCTGCACAGACATGCATGCATGTTTGTTATTATAAATGGGATATATTTTCTTATTTTTTTAACATATTATTTTTATTTATTGATACACACTTTAAATTTTATTTTTATATCGGATTCCATTTTTGGTGTATCCTCCATATTTGGTGTACCCCCAACCGAATTAGCTGTAATTTTGTATTTTGGGTTCTCATTGAATAACACATTTCCGTACCAAAAATTATTGATATTGACCCAAGTTTCAGGGTATCGCACATATAACTGTACCCCCAATATTCGGTATTTAGGGGATTTTCGGCGCGTGTTTCGACCGAATTAGTTTGGTATTTTATGTTCTTAATATAGCCCCCATATAACGATACTTCCCAATATTCAGTATTTTGACATGTCACAGTATAGCACATCCTTGTACTATAAACGAGTAAGGAAAATTCAAAATCGACTATATGATACCCTCTGAACTATATAAGACCACTGAAATGAAATCGCATCAAATTTATTATTGGTACAGTATTTCCATGAACTCAGACGAAAACATTTTACAAAATCCAATACACGTTATTCTAGGTTCAATTCGGTACGTTGTGTAGAAATTCTTCCCAATGGGACAGATTTAGATATAGCTTCCATATATATTTTCGTCCGATTTTATGAAAATGGTGCCCCAAAGTCCCTATATATCATTCGATTTGCACGAAATTTGTGCATATGTTTGTAACAGGCAAAAGGAAACGAGATAGACATATGGTTCCTTTTGAGATTATGCGTAGAATCACTTCCTAAGTCGAATTATGCATGTCCGTCCGTCTATCTGTCCGCCTGTCTGTCCGTGTTAAATTGTAAACGAGGTACAGGTCGAATTTTTGATTCGAATTTGATGAAATTTGGCACAGCTCTCCTTTTTGGCCCCAGGGCGAACCCTATTAAATTGGGAAAATCGATTCAGATTTAGATATAGCTCCAATAGATATTTTCGTTCAATTTTAGGTTCATAGTGCACCAAATTCACAAAATTGAGCATAGCGTACGGAATTAAGTCTAGAACGATGTGTGTTAATTTTCGTGAAAATCAGTTCATATTTAGGTATAGCTCCCATATATATTTTCGTCCGATTTAAGGTAAATGGTGCACCAACGTTCATACATATCTTCCGATTTACACGAAATTTGGCAGAGCGTACCGAATTGAGTCTAAAATGATGTGTTTACCACAAATCAGTGATCGTGAAAATCGGTTCAGATGTATATATAGCTTTCACATATATTTTCGTCCGATTTTATGTAAATGGTGCACCAAAGTCCCTTTATATCCTTCGATTTGCACGAAATTTGGCATAGCATGCTGAACTGAGTCTAGAATAATGTGTGCTAAGTTTCGAGAAAATCGGTTCAGATTTCTATATAGCTCCCATAAATATTTTCGTCCGATTTTATGTAAATGGTGCACCAAGGTACCTATAAATCCTTCGATTTGCACAAATTTGGCATAGCGTACTGTATTAAGTCTAGAGTGTCGGTTCAGATTTCGATATTACTCCCACATATACATAGATATTGTTCCGATTTTACATAAATGGTGCACCAAACTCCTAGTGTGTGTCTAATTAACACGAAATTTTGCACAACGTATCAAATTGAGACTTGAATGAAGTTGTTGTGTTTTGTTGAAATTGGTGAAGATGCAGCCGTAGCTTACATATGTATTTCGAACTGATGTGTGATTGAGATTAAATTTTTATCATTGCGGCGTACAGAATTGCGTATAACAATTTAGCTATAAATAGTTTTCCATAAATATGTGGCATGACACGCAAACGACTGTAAATCTGCCCAAATGAAATTAAATTTAGCATAGGTTGCAGAAAGACATTTGTATGTTCCTTCGAGGGAACATTTACATGCAATTGTAAGGATACGTATGTAAAATATACATACCTAAAGTGGTGAAGGGTATAATATAGTCGGCCCAGACCGACTTTAATGCATTCTTTACTGGTTTTTGCTATATTCATGGTCCAAACATCACACATGACGTTGAATACATTATTACAATGTTAAAAATTTTCTTAAGCTATGATTGTAAATGTGTGATATAAACATTTTTAGCACAAGAGCCTAACACTTTTTTTCTCAAATATAAAAAAGTTGTCGGTTTCTTTATTTTATACAACAACTAGCGGGCCCAGCAAACGTTGTCTTGCCTTAACAATATTGTTAAGAAATTATTTTCAGTATTTCAGATGTCTTTTACAATTTTTATTCATGCTTGCATAAACAATTTTTCTGCGTAAGAGATGTCCATGAACATATAGATAAATTTTAAATATATTTTTCCAGGAAGCTATAGCACACATTTCAATATAATTCATTGCATATAAGTTGTGTTGGCTCTAAAACACAACACAACACATTACAGTACTGAGTATCTAGTATTTTATGTTTATGGTTTAATAGAAAATAAATTCATTTATGTTACGATTTTTGTTCTTGAGTTATATGTGGTGTGATTGTCGAACCGCAAACGTTGTTTCCCTTCTACAATATAATTTTTGTAATAATTGAATTTATAGAAAAATTTATTTAAATAAAGTCATAGCGTACTGAATTGAGTCTAGAATGATGATTTGGAAGTTTCTGGAAAATTTAGATATACCTACCATATATAGTTTCGTCCGATTTTATGTAAATGATGCACCAAAGCCCCTATATATCTTTCGATTTGCATGAAATTTGTCATAGCATACTGAACTGAGTCTAGAATGATATGTGCTAGATTTCGTTCTGATTTATATATAGCTCCTATATATATTTTCTTCCGATCCACAATTTTGTACAATGTACTGAAGTTAATATAAATCTCTGGCAAGTTTCGTTTAAATGGTGCACAGAGTGACACGAAATTTTGCACAACGTATCAAATTGACTCTAGATTGTCGTTATTACGTGTTATTGAAATTAGCTCAGATGCAGACACAGCTTCCATATATATTTCAAACGGGTGTCTGATTGAGATTAAATTTTGAAGAGTGTGACCTACCAAATAGCTTGTATCAAATTTGCTCTTCATCGCTTTAATTAAATTTGTCCCGTTTTACGCAAACTACTCTAAACTTCCCACTTTACGACTATCCTTACTGGTTTTACCTTTTAATTGAATTCGTATTTCGCAGTAATGTTATATTTTGGATGATAATTGTGTTGAAAATGTGCCCAGCAGTATTCACCAATGCTTCCGAATAGACCCCATATAATGATACTCCACATTATTCGATGTTTTGGTTTGAACGGTACCCACAATATTCAGTATTTTTGGGAGTTTAGTCACATATTTCAATAAAATCGGCTGTAAATCTCCTTAGCAAAAATTATCAATATTGGTCCAAGTTTCCATGTAGCCTCCGTACATGGTATATTCCCCTTTTTTTCGGTATATTCACATGTGGTGTCAAATCTTCCTACCAAAACTCCCCATTGTAGTAGCTGTAATACGTCATTACGCTACTACATTCCGATCCCGTTCCATTTTCGGTATTATAAACGGGATGTTAGGTCCATGTTTTGATATAACTCCTACATTCAGGTCCCGTTCCATTTTCGGTATTATAAAGACGTTGACTGAATTTTCTCATAAAGTTGGCTATACCTTGGTATAACGGATTCCTTTGATAAAAAATTCTTCCCAAAATTATTGTTATTTTCAAACAAAAAAATCTGGGCATGAATGTTAAAATCAGAATTCTCTAAATGGACACGAACTCGATTCCGAATGTCTTCTGATTTTCCATTCTTGCATTAGTCCCAAAAAGTACGTGCATTCTATGAAAAACGTGCAGTTACAATGATCGCGTGTACATTCAATGATATACTTCTCAATTATTTTTTTCTTTCATTCTCCCAAAAAATTGTAAATACAATGTCAATCAAATTGAAAAAAATAAATAAATTGTTTGAAAATGTTCTATAATTGACAAATGTAGGCTTAAATGAATGATACGCTACTAATTTTCGCCCAAAATATCTCAAAATAACAACTACGACGTGGTGCTATTAAAATAGCTCGATACTGAATTCGTGGAAATGCAAATATGCTGCATAATATTTTGGCAAAATCTTTGCGCTTTTCGCTTTTTTCTCACCTTTTAAACCTTCCATAGACCCCCACGAATATTTCAAGATATATTTCAAGCGGGCCCGCAAACGTTGTCTTGCCTCAGCAATATTGTTAAGAAATAATTTTCGGTATTTTAGATTTCTGTTTAAATTTCTATTCATACTTGCATCAACATATTTTTGGGTAAGAAATATGCAGGAACATGATTGGTTTACATAAACTTTTTATATTTTTTCTCACATATCGATCTTGATCGTTACATCGGAAGCTATAGCACACATTTCAATATAATTCTCTGCAGTATAAAATATCAAGTTTCAGTTGGGTTGGGTCCAAAACACATCGTTTGTAATACCATAAAGCAGCATTACAGTTTTCAGTATATACTATTTGATGTTTATGACCGAGTCTTGTTGCTATAGAAAATAAATTAATTTATAATTGATAAATTTGCCAGGATATTTTACGATTTTTGTTCTTGAGTTATAAGCGGTGCAATTGTCAAAAAGGCAAACCTTACACAACTATGTTGTCAGGGTATTACAGCTTTGTGTAGTCCCAAAAGTTTGTAACGCCGCGAAATATTGGTCCTAGACCCACCTTCAAGTATACCGATCGTCATATCTCGACTAGCTGAGTCGATCTAGACATGTGTGTCCGTCCGTCTGTCCATTATAATTTGTAAACACGATACAGGCCACAATTATGGACCAATCTTCACGAATTTTTGCATGTAGGATGGGTTCTGGCCAATGAAGACCCCTATTATTTTTGGTAAAGATGGGTTAATATTTAGGGGATGAAATGGACCAAATACTTAATTTTTGTCCGTTTTTCTGGTCGCTCCAGAGGCCGCAATTATGGCTCGAACATCGCAAAATTTTACATGGAGAACGGGATCGGGCTAAAGAATAAGCATGCCTGATTTGATAAAGATTGGTCAATATTTAGCGGGTCAAATGGACCCTGACTTTTGTGTGAATTACAAAATTACTACATTTGTATTCTATGGCGTATATATTAGCCCGTGAAGGACATAGACCCGATAAGTCGATGGTATATCCAAGAGGAGTGGTTGACCTTTAAACTGATACCAAATATATGGTCGTATGTACTCAGATGTGGTAGTTACACTTACATATTTGCAGGAGTTTACGTACCGTGATATTATTTAGTAACCCATTACCACAATAGAGGGCGGAAATATAGCGCTGATCGCATTGAAATTTTCCATGAGGATCCAGTTATGATGAAGAACAACGCCTATAATTTTTGGTGATGATCAGATAATAATTTTGGGATGAAGTGGACCGAAAACTTATTTTTTAAGACGATCTATAGGCCGCAATTAATAGCCGAACATCACAACACAACTCATGGTGAAGGGAATCTGGCATGTAATTAGAAGGGCTGTACTGAGTTTTAGTAATATTCGGAAAATATGTCAGTGTAAGGAAGAGGTGGTGTTGAACTCTAATCGGGAAAAGGGTGCAACTGTCATGAAATATTGCCCAGGCTCGGAATAAAAATCCGCAGAAAGTTAGAGTTCCGTGGTAGTTGTGTAGGGTATCGTATGGTCGGCCCCGTCCGACTCACTGGTTTTTTTTTCAACATAGGTTTATTTTTAAGGTTATAGCATTCAGGTCATTTTTAATCTGTATGAAAATATATGCTATATCTTCCAAGACAGCGAACTTGTTAATATTTTGCACACTGTCGATTAAAAAAGTAGTTTGTCTATATCGGCATAGAATTTTGATCCTAATCAAGAATATATACACTTTTTTAGGTTTTCGCTGAACATGTCGGAAACTTAATATAAATTATGTCTTATGGTGAAAGTATAACAAGTGGTGTATTAAAATATCCCCTCTGCATAATCGTTTTGATTTGCGATATATTTATTTTATAATCATTGCCTTTGCTCAACTAACATTCAATATTTCTGTTTCATTAAATATCCAATAAAAATATATTCACTTTAATAAAAATAAAACATTTTTATTTATATAATTCTTAATAAAAACAAAAAATCGGATATGTAAATTCAACAGATGACAGCATCCTTTTTTCATTTCATTTACATATTAACCAAAGAGAAACGAATATCGACTGTATGACTGTGTGGGTGTGTGCGTATGTCTATTGAGTTTTGTTTTCTTTACAAAGATAGAACAAAAACATTTTGACAGGATTTCATTTTCACATCGTTTTATTAACTGTCGTTAACATTTGAGTTCATGGCAATCAAAATAGAAAATATCAGTCTAATAATAGAATATGTCGATGCGCCTGTGTGTGTGTGGGAGTGAGTGAATTACATTTTGCACTACATAACAAAGGGGGATATACTCACCATGTCATATGGTATATGATTTGGGGAATCTGATAAGCAATGATTGTAGGATGGTATTGTATTTATTTCGAAACGGAAATGGGTTTCTAAAATTTTGAACAGGATATTCAAATAATAAAACCGGTTATACATTAGAAAGCTAAAAAAATAAACGCTATACATTTTTTGAACCGGTTTTATTATCTGATTAACCGAGTAAAATTTAAAAAAATATCATCATGATATCTCCGAACTTTACAGTCACTCAAGTTGGAAAACTGACGTAAGAACTTCAACATACCGAAAATTTAAAGAGTATTTGTATTTGGCATATCCCAAATTTTAGCCATTTCGACGAGAAAATCTGCTTAAAAATGTTATAATATCAAACTTGAACCGTGACCTTTTTGAGGGATCTATATCAAAACTTGGACCTCCTCCAATATCCCGGAAAGCCCAATTACAGCAAATGAGGCGCTACACTTATATGTAGGCTATGTTCAGAAATCCTTTATAACAGCCACATCGGAGGTAAACCTCCAAAATACCCAAAATTGGTCGGTAACATTGTATGGAAGCTATACAAAATCGTAAACCAATATTAATATTTTTTGGTAGCAGGATGAGAACCTGAAAAATTAAATCCAAATCGGTTAAAACAACAAAAAGAAACAGCTGCTAAGGTTGAAAAACATGCAAAAAACCTCAAAAAATATAGAATATTGGGGGAGTATCATTTTATGGCACTACCGCGAGACATGAACCAATAGTTATAATTTTTGAATAAGATTCATATTTTGTTATTTAAAAAAAAAGATAAACCAATTCATCTCTGAAATATTATATTATCTAATCATAACTGAAAATTATAGGCATCGTCTTGGCCATAATCGGAACCTCAAGCAAAATTTTCTAGCCCTCAGCGCTACATTTAATAATGGTAATACTAAATAATACCAGAGTACGTAGACCACCTTAAATATATAAGTATAAATCCCTTATCCGAGTACATATACTTGGTATCAATCTGAAGGACCGATCTTTAAGAAAACAGCCGCGCTTATTATTTGGCCTGATCCCCTTCTCCTTGCAAAACTTTGTGATGTTCATTATTTTGGCCTCTAGAGCGACCAGGAAAACAGGCAAAAACCAGTAAGGAAAGTAGTAAAGTAGGGCGGGCCCACAATATGATACCCTTTACCACTAGGGATATATTAAACAGATGCATCATAATAGACTTTTTTGAAGGACCATTAACATAAAATTTAATTAAAAAGAATATGTGCTCTTTATCTAAATGTGAACCGACTTAGATCAATCCATAAACATGTAATTCGTTTGTTACAATGGGACAAATTATGTAAATCGATGTTAAGCAAATATCAATCGGACTCCCGTTGAATATTTGGAGTCCATTTAACACGACGTCGATCGGAAATATATATGGGCTATGTCTGTACTTCTACAAAAAACAATTAAATCATTCTATGCTCAATTTTGTACGTTGTGCAAAATTGCATGTCAATCTGACATACATGAGGAGTTTGGTGCACCTTTTCTTGAAATCGGACGAAGCTATTAACAACCAGTGAGCGGAGCAGTATAGTCGGGCGTGGCCGACCATACAATACCCTACACAACTACCACGGAACTATAACTTTCTGTCGATTTTTATTCCAAGTCTGGGCAATATTTGGTGATAGTTGCATCATCTTGCCCGATTTGTGGTCAACAGCAGCCCTTCCATACACTGACATATTTTCCGAATATTACTAAAATTCAGTACAGTCCTTCTAATTACTTGTCCATATTCCCCTCGCCTTGGGTTGTGTGGTGATGTTCGGCTTATAATTGTTGCCTATAGACCGAGTCGAAAAACAGAAACAAATTAGTTTTAGGTCCACTTCATCAAAAACTTATAATCGGATCATCACCGAAAATTATAGGCGTTGTCCTGGACCAAAACTTGAACCTCATGGAATATTTCAAAGCGATCAGCGCAATATTTCCGCCCTCCAGTGTGGTAATGGGTTACTAATTAATATCTGAATACGTAAGCACCTGTAAATATTTAAGTGTAACTCTCACATCTGTGTACATACGACCATATAATAGGTATCAGTTTAATGGTCAACCACTCCTCTTGGATATACTACCAACTTCTCGGGTATATGTCCTTCAGGGTCCATTTGACCCACTAAATATTGATCGATCTCTATCAAAACAGGTATGCTTATTCTTTGGTCCGATCCCCTTCTCCATGTAAAATTTCACGATGTTCGGGCCATAATTGCGGCCTCTGGATCGACCAGAAAAACCGCCAAAAATGTAGTATTTGGTCCATTTCATCCCCTAAATATTAACCGATCTTTACCAAAAACAATAGGGGTCTTCATTGGCCAGAATCAATCATAAAATCGGAAAAAAAATTTATGAGACCTACATCACAATCTGAACCAATTTTTCCTGTTACAAATATATGCACAAAGACAAAATACTGTCCTGTCCCACAGTGTGGTAAAGGGCATAATATAATTATTGATACATTTTACCCCTTAAATATTAACTTATCATTACCAAAAGCTATAGGTTGTTCATAGACAAGAACCCATCCTACATGCAAAATTTCGAGAGAATTGGTCAATAACTGTGGCCGACCGGACGGACACACATGTCTAGTCGAGATATTACCGGTGATATGATCGGTGTACTTAAAGGTGGGTGGGTCTAGGACCAATATTTCGCTGCGGTACAAACTCTTGTGGCTGCACAAAGCTATAATACTCTGACAACATAGTTGTGTAGGGTATGAAAAGTGCCCGAATGTTTCAAAATACCGAATATTTAGGGGTCCCGTTATATGCTATTCAAAAAAGTTGTCCGATATATAAAATTTTCAATACGAAACATCCTAAGGGTAGTAGGAATGTTTGTGCAAATTTCACAGCTCTATCAAAAATATTGCGAGTTCTTGTGATTGATTGAGTGATCGTGATTTTAACAGGGACATGGATATAGAATCAGATATCGACAATTCGACATAGAATAAGATCTCAGGGAAATACTTCGAGGTGTTGTAAACGGAATGCCGAATTTACTATACACTCCACCTTGTGGTGCAGGGCATAAAAATATGACAACAATTTCACACCTCATTTCAATGCTGACTGTCTGATTGTCATTTTTGCTCTACTCAGACATTCTTTGTGTTGACTTCGTTGAATGGCAATCAGTAAATAAAAACAAAAGAAAAACGAAATAAAAAATTTAAGCACCTTTGAATACAAAGTTAACCCTGTTGCTAAGGGTTAAGTTAACTTACGACATAACATCAGCAGGCTAATTTTATTCCAACAATAGGCCTTTGATAGACGAAAACAAACAAAAGAAAATCCCTAAGAATGACTGGTAAGATATCTAGGCTGAACATGCTACAACCACACGAACATGTCGTATAAGCTACATACAGCAACAGCATATTTTTAGGGCAAAGGGAATTTATTTCTTTAAAAGAAATATTTAATTATTTCTGTTTTACATTAGGGACCTAGAAGCAGACGACAGTGATACTACCGTATTACAACATTCATTATATGTACATATGTATGTCTGGTCCTGCTTTTCCATATACACATTTTATTTACTTTGAGTTCAATTCATTTACATTGCGGTTTCGTGTCTTCGTTTTGTGTTAATTGTTTATCCTTCCCCCGCCATCTGCATGTACATATGTCAATTCCTTGCATGGTATTATTGTTGTTTTTGCTCTTTTATAACACGCACACATTTCGAACCGAAATTAATTTGCCTTTATTTAACTGCTATCAGCACTACCATCGTTAGCAGTTTATCCCTTAACGCACATCATCTTTCCAACGAATTTATTTATCGTTTGCCATCTATCTTCTGCTGATGATGACGATGCTGCTTTTCATATCCTCTCTTTCTGTATTTCTCTTTGCCATATATCCTTCCAATTTATTCACTCACCTATACACAAGCCAGACAATAATATTGAATTTCCTCAAATATAATTTAAGTTATTGGCTGAGATTTGTGGCATTATTCAATATTATTTCGTTTCGTGGTCTGTGTGTGTGTTTTTTTCATTTTCTCAATTCCTGATGGTTTGATAAATCAACACTGCTGTCTGGCAACTGACATCGAACGTTTTATCATCGACTTTATAGATTTCATTAAGGAGGTAATTGCAATGATTTTGTTTGCATGCAAATAAAAAACGGAGTGCTATTTACAGAAAATGAAGAACTAATATATTGGCTTATATTTGAAAATAATGTTAGTCTGTGCGGAAATAATTAAAGAACGCGATAAGTTTCGAATAAAGCCAAATTAAACCAAAATAATGAGTTATCAGAGATCTTTTTAAACCCTCCACAACTATGTTTTCAGGGTATTATAACTTTGTGTAACGCCGCGAAGTATTGGTATACCAATCATCACATCTCGACTAGCTAAGTCGATTTAGAAATGAGTGTCCGTCCGCCCGGACAAAAAAAATTAGTTTTGTCGTTTTTTCTGGTCGTTCTAGAGGCCACAATTATGACCCGAAAACCTCGAAATGTTACACCGAGAAGGGAATCCTGCCAAAGAATAATAAGCGTGACAGTTTTCATGAAGATCGGGCAATATTTAGCTATCCAAATGGACCCAGACTTTTGTATATATTTAACCCGAAGAAAAATTTTATAGTATTGTTGTTGTATGTACTCCGATGTGGAAGTTATAGGTAAATATTAGATTGGAGAAAAGGAAATCCATTATTTTTATATGATCTATATGACTTTATTTAACATGCTTCGGAATGTCCGATTTGGGCCAAATATGCATCGTTTTGTTGTATGATTTGATGCAATTTTAAAGTGAACTTCATAATGCCTCTCTCATAGAAGTCCTGCTCTCTATTTGCCTAGAAATCAAGTGTCAAGTCCGAACTGTATGGTGGATTCAATAAAACTTCCCAACCAAACTCCCGAAGTTTATGGCGAGTCGCTGTAGATGTGTGGCCTAGCGTTGTCCTGGTGGAACACGACACCTCTCCTGTTGGCCAATCCTGGCCGTCTCCGGTCAATTGCTATCTTCAGTTGTTGACAGTAGAGATCTAAATTTAGCGTTTGCCCATATGAAAGCAACTCATAATAAAAACTTCCCTTCCAATCCCACCAAATGGATAGCAGAACCTTCCTGGCCGATAGTCCTGGTTTGGTCCCCGTTTGAGGTGCTTCACCGCTCTTTGACCACAATCGTTTTCGCACAGGGTTATCGTTTAAGACTATCAAAAAATCAAAAAAATTTGTTTTCATTCAAACTTTGCCCATTTTATTATTTCTTCCAAACTTAGTTCAAGTTCGAAGATGAGGAATATCGGTCCACTCCATCTGGTACCTCCCACACAGAGGCTAGGCCTAAATGCGGGTTATAGTTCAATATCGAACATTACGTTCTAGCTTTTTATCTCGATATCCTCCGTAGGTGAAATCATAACGACAGACTCTTAGAACCAAACACGGAACAAATCATATAACTATTTTAATATATACAAGTGAAAAAGCGTTAAGTTCGGCCGGGCCGAACTTTTGATACCCTCAACCATTGATATACTGACCGGTACTTGAAATAAACATATAGGGAACATACCAAAAAGTGGACCTATATCGATATTACTAAAAACGGATTATGTAAACCATAATACAAATTTCAGAATTTTTTAATGGGTAATTATACCCTCAGTCTTATGGCTAATGAGGGTGTATACACTTTAACACGGTGAAAATGTGCCTCATCGAAATATTGGTTCTAGACCCTATGTTTCTTTGGACCAAATACGTGTCAGAACATTTAGATTTAATCCAAGCTTTGCTCATCTTATTATTTCTACCAAACTTAGTTCAAATTCGAAGATGGGGAATATCGGTCCACTCCTTCTGGAACCACCACACAGGGGCTAGGCCTAAGTGCGGGTTATAGTTCATTATCGAACCCTACGTTCACATTTTTTATTTCGCTATCCTCCGCAGGTGAAATGATTAAAACAATCTTAGAATAAAAATCAAAACTCGGAACAAATCAGATAACTACTGTAATATAAAAAATGAAGATATATGCGGACTACCCCAAAAAGGGGGCGAATATTAATAATTTTTGGTAGGCAGCAATTTCGGTTGAAAATGGCGCTCTGTTGAAAATGGCGCTCGGTTGAAAATGGCGCCCGAAAAAATGGACAAATATTAATAATTTTTTTTGCAGAGATTTGATACCTATTAAGAACTCAAAATACTAAATTACAGCTAATCCGGCGGAAAAATACGATCAAAACCCCAAAATACTGAATATTTGGAGGTAATGTTATATTGAGGCTACCAGAGAAAGTGGACCTATATTTATAATTTTTTGTGGAGACATTTAGTACCCAATGTACCAAATTTAGTAAAAACCCAATGTACCAAATTTCAGAGTATTCGGTTGAAAAACGTGCTCAAGAATACCAAAATACCGAAAATTTGAGGGTACCCTTATATGGGAGCTATAACTAAACGTGGACCGATAAAGCCCATCTTCGAACTTGACCTGCCTGCAGACAATAGACAAATCTATGCAAATTTTCAGCACCCTATCTTAATTCCTTCAGAATATAGCGTGATTAAAACAGACGGATGGACAGACAGACGAACGGACATGGCTAGATCGTCTTAGAATTTTACCCTGATCAAGAATATATATATTTTATAGGGTCGGAAGTGAATATTTCGATGAGTTACAAACGGAATGGCAAAGTCAATACACCGTCCATACTATGGTAGAGGGTATAATAATTGATTTCTTTTTCCCCAAACTAATATTTAAAGGTGACTATGTGTTACGTTATTGTTTAGTATTACTGTTACCCCACTAAAGGGCGAAATGTAACGCTGATCGCTTCGGTTATGTTCAAGGACAACGCCTATAAACCGAAAACTTTTTTGTCAGATTTTCTAGGTCATTATTATATGACCTAGAAAAATTCACCTTGGGAAAACAAGATTTGAAAAATATGCTAGTGTTAAAAAGTGGAGCTATTGGCCTATTGCCCATATTCAGAATATAGATCCACATAAAGTTAGATTTGCATGGTGTTTGTGTAGGGCATCATATGGTCGGCCACGTCCGACTATATATATATATATATATATATTCTCTATCTAACTCTGAATCGATTCCAAAACTTCAGTCTGTACCTAATTCAGTATTAGCAGTATGGTGTAGGGCATTTACATAAAATCGGACGAAGGGAGGTTTATCTAAATCGGAACCGATTTCGACAAAACTTCACATATATCAATCTAGACCTAATTCAGTACTCTGTGCAAAATTTTGTCTCAATCCTCTCTGTGAATTGACTTATGAAAAATCAACGGAATTAACTCAGAAACATTTTCGTGCGACAATTTTTAAACAAATTTTGATGTGAAGAGTTACGACAGAGATGCTTCGATTTACTTAATCTTTATATAGCCTTGAATCACCAGGTTATAGCAAATTATTTTAAGAGAACACCCAATGGCATATATAATTTCCGATCACTGGAACGCCCATATTCAGAATATAGATCCACATAAAGTTAGATTTGCATGGTGTTTGTGTAGGGCATCATATGGTCGGCCACGTCCGACTATATATATATATATTCTCTATCTAACTCTGAATCGATTCCAAAACTTCAGTCTGTACCTAATTCAGTATTAGCAGTATGGTGTAGGGCATTTACATAAAATCGGACGAAGGGAGGTTTATCTAAATCGGAACCGATTTCGACAAAACTTCACATATATCAATCTAGACCTAATTCAGTACTCTGTGCAAAATTTTGTCTCAATCGGACCAATATTGGGAGTTTGGTGCACCACTTACAAAAAATCGGACGTAACTATATATGGGAGTTATATATCGATTACAACAAAACCTCTCATATATCAATCTGGACCAAATTCAGTACTCTGTGCAAAATTTTGTCTCAATCGGACCAATGTTGGGAGTTTGGTGCACCATTTAAATAAGATTGAACGAAACTATATATTGGAGCTATATCTAAATCTGAACCTATTATCATCAATTTCAATAGGGTTCGTACTTGAGCCAAATAAGTGACATGTGTCAAATTTCATCAAAATCGGATCATAAATGCGACCTGTACTTTGTTTACAATTTAACATGGACAGACGGACGGACATGCATAAATCGACTCAGAAAGTAATTCTATGTGTCAATGTCGTTTCCTGTTAGAAGCATATCCACAAAGACATAATACCCTGTACAACAGTATGGTGAAGGGTATAAATACTTCCAATGAACCGAGGGCTGCTCAAAAGTGTTTACCACAGTTAATGTTTTAATTACGTGACCTCCACTGTATATACTACTATTTTGTCATGTATGTTATAATACGCTTTATAAGAATTCCGTCCGCTTTTTACTATCAAGTTATAGCCACTCTTCTTTCGCTGTAGAATAGTTCCTTGTGGAGTTGGAAATATTATTTCACGTTCATATACCTATGGTGGTGAGTATACAATATTACAACATAGATATTTTTAACTTGTTCATACTAGTACGATATTTAATTATTTCCATAAATGTTGAACCAAATTTTGAGTCGCATGTAGTCTATTAAATTTGAAGTGTCTTATGTCCAGGTTTGGGGGGTTGTTTACATACAATTGATTTGGTATTAATAAGCACTTTCATTTTCCAACGATGTTTTCCTCATCTTCCATGAGAAATAAATTACTGTATTCTTCTTAATTAAGTTTCAAAATTGTATTTAAGTGAATTACGCTTCAATGTATATACATAATATAAGCATTTTTGTACACATACATATACTTTTTGGTCACTTCACATCATTCACATGTGCAGATGATGTTTTAACCAAAATTCCGCAATTACTCAACTATCATGGACACATGGCTTGAAGACAAAAACTAATCAAGAAAATTGTATTAAGTTGTCATGTTACGAGCCGGACGTACCAAAAAAGCCTTTCAATGCTCCAATGTTCTGAACTGCAAACAACACCCACTACCAAAACAACATAAATAAATTGTTATATAGTTGGTCATAAATAATATTATGATAATTTAATATTCACACATAGTTATGGCTATTTTTTTGTGTACAACATACATGTGAACAAATAGAAATGTATGTACATATAGGAAATGCAAACACATATGTATGTACATAGATGAATGTTTGCAGACAAGAGAAACCAAACGACAAGGTCTATTCATAACGACCAACCCGTAAAAGACATGAATGTTTGTTGACACATTTCATGGATTTCTTTTTGTTTGCAAGTCTGTTTGCCTTTCTATTTGTTTCCTGTGTGTGTTTTTTCGTTACCAACATGTTTCAAAGGAATTGAAGGAAATCAGTACTGACAACTTTGAAGTAAACAAGACAGAATCAAAGTCCACAAAGGCGAACAAACACACACAATTGTATGAGAGCAGATGGTTATATGGTTTTCTGGAATATTTCAAAAGTCATAAATATAAAGGGGCATTGTAAGATGGGGAGGAAAGCGCCTAAATGCTGTTGTTTATGAATTTTCGTTTAAAATATATCAATGTGATAAATCAATCGAACATGTTCTTCAAGTACTCATACAAATGTTAATTATACCCTACACAACTATGTTGTCAGGGTATTATAGCTTTGTGCAGCCCCAAGAGTTTGTAACGCTGCGAAATATTGGTCCTAGACCCACCATTAACACTAGATTGTCGAAGGCGGTCATTTTGACCGCTATTCAATTTCAAGTAAAAAAAAAACAACTGTGCATATAATGACACTTTTTTTAAAATTTGGTGACTTTTTTATAATAAACGTAATTCTATGTGGTACAAAAAGTCACAAAATTTTAAAAAAAGTATCATTATATGCACAGTTGTTTTTCTACTTGAAATTGAAAAGCGGTCAAAATGACCGCCTTCGGCAATCTAGTGTTAAGTATACCGATTGTCTTATCTCGACTCGGCTGAGTCGATCTAGACATGTGTGTCCGTACGTAAACAGGAACAGACCACAGTTATGGACCAATCTTCACGAAATTTTGCATGTAGGAAGGCTTTTGGCCAATGAAGACCCCTATTGTTTTTGGAAAAGATCGGTTAATATGTAGGGGATGATATGGACCAAATATTTAATTTTTGTCGGTTTTTCTGGTCGCTTTGATAAAGATCGGTCATTATTTAGTGGGTCATTATTAAGTGACTTCTGTATAAAAAATGACAAAAATGAGAGTTACACACAAATATTTACAGGTGCTTACGTATTCAGATATTATTTAGTAACCCATTACCTCATTAGAGGGCGAAAATATATCGATGATCCCTTTAAAATTTTCCACGAAGTTCCAATTATGGTCAAAGACAACGCCTATAATTTTCGATGATAATCTGATTAAAACTTTGGGATGAAGTGGACCGAAAACTTAATTTTTTGTGTGTTTTCTAGTCGAATATAGGCGAACATCACAACACAACCCACCGTGAAAGGAATCGGAACAAACTTCCGAGTTCCGTGGTAGTTGTGTAGGGTATCGTATGGTGTCGGCCCTCCCGACTATATTGCTCCGCTCACTGGTTTTTTAAAATGACAAAAACATTTTAAATTGGTCATTCCTTTGCAATACCTCGAAGTATTTGTCGGAGCCCTCAAGGGATACATATTCTTCATCGAAATAAAGTTCTTTATCGGGTTTGAAATGCCCGTATGTTTAAATCACGTAAAAACGCGAATTATTTTATATATTGTCTTGACATCTTTTTCAATGCATACATTGGTTCTTGTTTATGCATAGCCGACAATTTTAATCGTATTTCCAGCCAAAGTTGCCTAGTAGTCTTAAATGCTTAAGCTGGCAATATTCTTACTTTAACATAGCTTCTTTAAATTCGGCTCGACAAAACTTCTTATACACTTTACCATGAGATGGAAATTCAAAGTATATACATATGATAGGGACTTCCATATGACTTTGTCATGGTCAAATGTAACCAAAAAATCGTATTCTGTTTGGAAAGTGGGGTTAGGACATTGAAAATACCGAAAATCTGTAAGGAAAGTTTAAAAACCAGAAGGGACCAACTATATCCTACACTTCACCATTTTGGATATATATTTTTATTGTAACCTTCATTAGAATATATCGATTTAACTCAAGCTTTAAACAAATCCTCTCTGTGAATTGACTTATGAAAAATCAACGGAATCAACTCGGAAACATTTTTGTGTGACAATTTTTAAACAAATTTTGATGCGAAGAGTTATCACAGAGATGCTTCGATTTACTTAATCTTTATATAGCCTTCAATCACCAGATTATAATAGTTTGAAAATTTTTTTTTAGAGAACATGCAATGGCGTATATAATTTCCGATCACTTGAACGTCCATAAGGGATGTTTTTAGGCAAAACGTTGGTATTTTGAAACCTTATTGGACAACAAATCTCCTTACCAAAAATGATCGATATCGGTCCAAAGTGAAGACAGCACCCATTAATGATAACTTCACCCCTTTTCGGTATTTGGGGAGATTTGGCAAGTTTTTACCCGAATTGAACATAACTTAGGCATAGGCATATCTTTCTATCATAAATTATCAATAACATTTTTTTTAAAATAGCGCCAAAATAACGATACTATCAATTAAACTAAAATTGGATATATTTTGGTGTTTTTAATTTCTATTGGACAGCAAATTTCCCTACTAATAATGCTCGATTTCGGTCGACTTTTTAGGGTAGCAACCATATAACGGTACCCCCATTATTCGGCATTTTTGGGAAAGTTTTTTAACCGAATTGGCTATAATTTTGTTCCCTTCTTATCAAATTTATTAAGGTTCGGATGATTACTGGTATTTGTCCACATAATATTCACCTTTTGGTGGAAGGTATATAAATATCATTCCGTCTGTACTTAACTACGTTTAACTTGTTCTAAGCTTTCGTTTATATATTTCATCCGATTTTATACTGAAGACACAAAAATTATGGATTAATCCACAAGCTCCAAATAAAATGTACAAATTTTTAAAATATTTATCCATTGTGTGGAAGCACTATGAGCCAGAGATTTGGGCCATAATTATAGCTGTGGGTTTATGAAAGAAATAAATACCACATATAATAGTTTCGGGACACTGAATAAGAGTCTACAAAAAAACTAAAATTTTAATAGGGTGCATCGAAACAAAAAAAGCAAGCAAAATTGATCATTTTTGGAAAGAAGATTTGCTACGGAGTAATATCGCAAAATGCTAACTAACATCCAATTTAGTTGAAGGTGAGGCTAATAGCTTTAGTTAAAGTTTTTACACCCTTTATATTTTGTCCATATGTTTGTAACAGGCAAAGGGAATCGAGATAGACCCATAATTCCTTTTGAGAATATGCATAGAATAACTTTCTGAGTCGATTTATGCATGTCCGTCATGTTGATGTTAAATTGTAAACAAAGTACAGTACAAATCCGATTTGGATGAAATTTGGTAGAGGTCATGAATTTAGCCCAAGGACGAATCCTATTGAAATTGGTGAAAAAACGGTTCAGATTTTAGTTCAACTCGCATATATATTTTCATCCGATTTAATGTAAATGGTCCAGCAAAATCCCTATATATATTTCGATTTGCACGAAATTTGGTACAGCACACTGAATTAAGTCGAAAATGATGTGCGCTAAGTTTAATGAAAATCGGTTCAGATTTAGATATAGCTCCCATTTATATGTATACTAGCGGGACCCGTGGCGCTACGCTGCCCCTGCTGAAGTTATCAAATTAAAATTTAGGTATGATCAATTGGTAATCATCCTATATACAGCTGCAATATTTACTAAATTTCACGAAACTTTGCCCACATAATTCTAGACTTAATTCAGTACGCTCTGCTAAAATTCGTGCAAATGAAAAGATTTCCAAAGTGCATCAGTTACCTAAAATCGGGCGAAACTATATATAGGAGCTATATCTAAATCTGAACCGATTTTCATGAAACTTAGCACACATTATTATAGACGCAGTTCAGTATGCTGTGCCAAATTTCGTTCAAATCAAAAGATTTCCAGGGAATTTAGTGGACTATTTTCCCAAAATCGGGTGAAACTATAAATAGGAGCTATATCTAAATCTAAACCGATATTCACGAAACTTGACACACATCATCCTAGGCTTAATTTAGTACGCTGTGCCAAATTTCGTGCAAATCGGAACACATATAGGGACTTTAGTACACAATTTACCTTAAATCGGACGAAGATATATATGGGATGTATATCTAAATCAGAACCGATTTTCACGAATCTTAACACACGTCATTCTAGACCTTATTCATTACGCTGTGCCAAATTTCGTGTAAATCGTTCTTGGGCCAAACAAATGAGCTGTGCCAAATTTGAAGTGGTATATCTGAATTGATCCTATCCCAGTCTCTGACTTTTTCTGATGATAGAACGATTTATAATTAAAATTCACACTACTCACTTCAATGTTTTTTTTTTATTTTGAAATCCAAATAACGTTTTGTTTAATTGTGTTCAAAATAAACTTTTTTTCACAAACTGACAAAAATGGAAAATTATAATGGCAACCAATTTTTTTTTCAATTTTTTTCATATATACATATGTATTTCAAAATATATCCTCATCGTTCGAAAATATATCCCCATCGGATTTGTATCCATGTTACTCAACCATATTTTCAAGCCGCTATCTTATGATATACTCATAGAAAATATTCTACATAGGTAGGTACATTCTTTCAGATGTATGAATACTTTTGATGCTATTACTCCTCAGTTTTATCTAACCTATGTTACTTACTGTGAACTATGAACATTTTAGAAAAATCTGTTTAGTGGTTTTTGATTCCACAAACAATATGTTTTCTATTTTCTACGTATAGATTTAAATGTAATAAGGTGTGCATTTCCCTTGTCCGCGGTCATGTTGTGTGGATGATGCGTATTTACACTCACGTTACTCAGCAATAGTTTGAAGTCGGTATCTGTAACCGTACTTAAGATATACACAAATTACATGTTCATAATTTTTGAGGTATGATTACGTTCGATGCTATAACACCGCATCCTCAGGAAATCTTAGAAGTTTTTAAAGCATATGTTATTCCCAGGGCATGTTATGACGTTCTGTGAAAATCTCAGTAAAATCTTTTCAGCATTTTTAGAGTCTACAAACAAAATATTTTAAATTTTCAATATGCTGTTTTTTAAAATGCAGTACAAAGTGCATTTTCCGTTGATCGTACCATGCTCATTTTTGTATGGATTGTGTGTATTCACGCATTCATTATTCAGGCAAATTTTGAAAACGATATCTGTGACCGTTGTTATTCCTACCGGTTCCATTATACTATAGTAATTAGTACTAATTGCAAAAAGTTATGCTTAGCATTAATTTGCAATAGACAAAATTTCAGATTTCTATTTCTCCCAGATCCATTGCATTTAATTATTTAGTACTTTTTAACGCAACTTTAGTGCTAAATTAAAAAAAAAATATGCATAGCATTCTATTTGTAATAGTTAAAGCTATATGTGAAATTTCAGAACTTTTTTAATATATTCTAGAACTCATTTAAAAAACAAAAAATGTTTGCCTATCATTCTACTTGTAATAGCTTAAGTTACATACCAAATTTCAGATATCTATGCCTATCTGTTTCATTGTAGTATAATATTTAGTACTGTTTAGTAAATTTAGTACTAATTTCCAAAATTTGTTCGCACATTCTGATTTGTTTATCAATGACAAAGCTGCATACCAAATTTTAGAGTTGTAGTTCCAACCCTTCTGGCGTAATACAGTTTTTAGTACTATTTAGTACCATATTTGTTCTAATTTCCAAAAATATTTTTTGTACATCATTTTATTTTTAATGACTTAAGCTACATAAAATTTCAGACATCTATCTCTACATTTTCCATCGTAGTATAATATTTAGTACATTTTAGTACCTTTAGTACTAATTTCCACAACTTGTTCACAAATTCTGATTTGCTAATCACTGACAAAGCTGCATACCAAATTTCAGAGTTCTACTTCCAACCGTTCCGAAGTAATACAGTTTTAGTACTTTTTAGTACCTTTTAGTACTAATGTCCAAAAAATATTTTTGCACAGTATTCTCTTTGTAATGGCTTAAGCTCCATACCAAGTTTCAGTTATGAATCTTCACCAATTCCATTCAAATACAATATTTAGTACTTTTTAGTACATCTAAGTACTAAATTCCAAATTTTTTTCACAAATTCTAGTCCGCTCGCCATAGACAAAGCTACGTGCCAAATTTCAAAGTTCTACATCTAACCGTTCCCGCGTAATACAGTTTTTAGTACTTTTTAGTACCTTTTAGTACGAATTTCCAAAAACCCCGCCTTATCACACGCCTACTCACCAAACCCCACCTACATGCCAAATTTCAAGCTTCTAGCTTTAGCCGTTTCGTCTGGGCGTTGATGATCAGTCAGTCACTTATAACGCAACTCTTTTATATATATATATATATATATATATATTAATGTAAATTCCCCGTGGATGAGCAATTATAGCATCAATAGTAGTCGTACCTCAAAAATTATGAGCCAGAATATGCATATATCATAAAATCTGTAAATAGATAACGGCTTAAAATGTGTAAGATTAACGCGGGTTTAATATATATATATATATATATTGTTTGTGGAACCAAAAAAAACTGAACAGATTTTACTTATATGTTCACAGTAAGTCATGCGATTCCATGGAATAACAAAAGTTAGACAAACTCTTTAAAGTCCGCGTGTATGCGGAGTAATATCATCAAAAGTATTCATACATCTGAAAGAATATATAGAAAATTACAAAATTCATTTAAAATTTCATATAAAAAAAACATTTTTTAAATTGTTTTGCGAGCACATTCATGATTTTTGGTACATAGGTTCAAAATCTGCTCGCGTTCACAAATTCGGATGCTGCGCACAAAAGTTATAGCGGTTTTAATTCTTGTATTTCAAATATAAATTAAATGAATTCCTATTTGTTGTAATTCGCGAATTTCTTCCCAAATGGTTAAACACATTTGTTTTCATTGCATACTACTCAATTCACATTGAAATACGGTTTAATAGTCGCGAAAAACAAATAAAATCTTGAAAATAATTTTTGAATTGCCACAAAATGTTTTTTTTTTCAATTTCAATTTTCGATTTTTTGGTATGGTTAAGATAATACGGTTTAGTCTAGATCTTCTATAACACGTGACGACTTCTTCTACAAGTTCTTTTAAGAGTTTTGACGTTAAAAATGACCAAATATATTATAGTTACAGCACATGAAAATGATCAACATTAAAAAGCATACAGTTCGCGTATTAGTTGAAATCAGTAGATGCGCATGAGGTTTTCGTATAAACCGAAGAAATTTCTTTTAATAATTATGCATTTTTCGAGATTTCATTAAGCGGTGCCGCTCGGTGCACTTTACTATGCAAAAACCCTAAAAATGGCGCAACGTGCATCCAATTTCTGTAATCTCCTATGAAAATACACCAAAGGACGCCTATTTTAAAATCATCGGTTA
>NW_026886775.1:0-8109 GCF_032173495.1 Musca vetustissima | reverse complement strand
CCAAATTAACACTGCACGCCTTGTCCAGGGGAAAATTCAAAATGGCAATAATATTGAAAATACTTGCCATCAAATAGAAGAAGAAAAATGGTTCGATGACCAAATAACGGCGATAACGCCAAACCTTTTGCAAATAACTGAGCTTTTCCTCATTTTGAGGGTTGGCGTTAGGCGAATCCATTTCTTTTATTTTTTATTGAATTTTGAATATTGGGAATTTAAATATATTATTTTTTTTTGTTCGTTACACGTTCGATATCGTTTTGTTTTGCACGATCATTGCCGTGTTTTAATTTGTTTCGTTATTTTTTTAGTCAATGCGCGCAGGCGTCCAAATTCAAACTAAACTTAGATGAATGAATTAGTCGATGTTAGTAGTGACTCAAAATGGCAATTTCACTCTCTCTCACACACTGGTTTTGAGTTTCTTCTTCTTCATCTTCGTCTGTCGAGTAGCCGAGAATCATCAGTCAAGTTTTGTGCTAATCATCGATTGTGTGCGTTTTTGTCCGGCGTTTAAGAAGATAAACAGCTTCTAAGATTAATTGTTCGGTTGTAGCTACAGTAGAACGTGTTTGAAAGCAACACAGAGGTCAATAATTTTTAAAGATAATTTTTTTTCAAAGCGATAAATATTTTAAATTTTAAAATTATTTTTATGGCATAAATCAACGCGTTGATTTAAAAAAAAAAATTTTGTGGCATAAGCTAATGCGTGGATTTTTTAAAAATTATTTTTAATGCATACATCAAGGCGTGGATTTTTATAAAAAATATTTTATGGCATACATCAAGGCGTGGATTTTTATAAAAAATATTTTTATGGCATACATCAAGGCGTGGATTTTTATAAAAAATATTTTTATGGCATACATCAAGGCGTGGATTTTTATAAAAAATATTTTTATGGCATACATCAAGGCGTGGATTTTTATAAAAAATATTTTTATGGCATACATCAAGGCGTGGATTTTTATAAAAAATATTTTTATGGCATACATCAAGGCGTGGATTTTTATAAAAAATATTTTTATGGCATACATCAAGGCTTGGATTTTTATAAAAAATATTTTTATGGCATACATCAAGGCGTGGATTTTTATAAAAGATATTTTTATGGCATACATCAAGGCGTGGATTTTTATAAAAAATATTTTTATGGCATACATCAAGGCGTGGATTTTTATAAAAAATATTTTTATGGCATACATCAAGGCGTGGATTTTTATAAAAAATATTTTTATGGCATACATCAAGGCGTGGATTTTTATAAAAATTATTTTTAAAGGCGTGAGTTTTTTTTCAAAGCGATAAATATTTTAAATTTAATTTTGAACTTTTATAAAAAATATTTTTATGGCATACATCAAGGCGTGGATTTTTATAAAAAATATTTTTATGGGATACATCAAGGCGTGGATTTTTTTAAAGAAATTTTTTTCAAAGGGACATCAAGGCGTGGATTTTTTTAAAGAAATTTTTTTCAAAGGGACATCAAGGCGTGGATTTTTTTAAAGAAATTTTTTTTGGCATAAATCAAGGCGTGGATTTTTTTAAAAAATATTTTTCTGCCATTCATCAAGGCGTGGATTTTTTTAAAAATTATTTTTAAATGGGTGGATTTTTGTAGATTTTTTTAAAATTATTTTTAAAGACGTGGATTTGTTTAAAAAATTATTTTTAAAGGCGTGGATTTTTTAAAAATTATTTTATGAGGCGTGAATTTTTATAAAAAATATTTTTAAAGGCGTGGATTTTTTAAAAAATTATTTTTAAAGAGGTGGATTTTTTAAAAATTGTCTTTAAAGGGGTGGATTTTTTAAAAATTATTTTTGAAGGCGTGGATTTTTTTCAAAATTATTTTTTAAAATTTTTTAAAAATTATTTTTAAAGGCGTTGATTTTTTTGAAAATTATTTTTAAAGGCATGGATTTTTTAAAAATCATTTTATGAGGCGTGAATTTTTATAAAAAGTATTTTTAAAGGCGTGGATTTTTTAAAAATTATTTTTAAAGGCGTGGATTTTTTTCAAAATTATTTTTAAAGGCGTGGATTTTTTAAAAATTATTTTTAAAGGCGTGGATTTTTTAAAAATTATTTTTAAAGGCGTGAATTTTTTTCAAAATTATTTTTAAAGGCGTGAATTTTTTCAAAATTATTTTTAAAGGCGTGGATTTTTTAAAAATTATTTTTCAAAGAGTGAATTTTTTAAAAATTATTTTTTATTTTTTGTATTTTATAAAAAAAAAACGCAAACAAAATAGTTTTTAAACACACATTATCAGTTACACTCTTCACGCATCTTACACATCTACAGACAGGTCATTTCGGAACCTCCGTTTTGTATGGCAGCATTAGTACAATTTTTATGGTCATTTTCCACTTTGCCAGCTGTATCGGCTTCTGGCATCTGGGATTTACGACGTCTTACAACAACATAGCAAATACTGTTCCGAATTTCAAAGGCACAGTCAGAAGAAAATTAAAAACCAAATGTTCACAAAGAAAACATAGGGAGAAAAGAAAAGAGAGAAACAAATTTCCAAATTTAGGTTAGATTTTGCAATTAAAGGCTTTGATTAAATATACTAACATAAAGACAATGACGCTGGATATCGCAAACACTACGCTGAAGAGGAAAATTGTCCCGGGGAATGAGTTTACAGTTTTTTCATACATATTACTATAGATGGGTATGAAAGTCATATTGACCAATGGAATACAGATTCTTAATAGTGAGAACATTTTACCTAGAACAAGAGAGGTAAAACGTTAGGGATTTTTGAATTTTATGCTGCCGCAAATAATAATTAAGTTTTCAAAGTGCTACATACTCAGGTCATTGGCATCCACAATACTTGAACCCATTGTCTTAATGGCAATAGGAGGCAAGGCGCCAAAAGCATCAGCTACAGCACCAGCATAAAATGTGGCAGTGTTACTGGCAAATCCCTGAAAGAGAACAAAAAAGAAATCGAACTCAATTTATTGTAAAAAAATCGACGCTTCTTATGGTCCTTGCAAAATACTCTTAAAGAAAAAAAACAACATATGATTAAAAAAAAATACGTCTTGAGTTTTGCCATAAAAATATTTTTTTAAAACCAACCTTTCTATTATATATTATAAAAATAAATTAATATAATTATGGACATAAATTTCAAAAAAACTCTCCTATATGTACGCTATGAAAATAAATTTAAAAAAATATTTTTTTTTTTTGTAAAAACATATATATTAATATAATTATGGAAATAAATTAAAAAAACCAATAGGGAAAGTAGTAAAGTCGGACTGGGCCGACTATATGATACCCTTCACCACTTTGGGTATATTGTACATATGTATCCTAACAATTGCACGTTTATGTTCCCTCTTTCCCCAACCTATGCTAACTTTAATTTCATTCGAGCAGATTTAGAGCCGCCTGCGTAACATTGGGACAATTTATGGAAAACGATTTATAACAAAATTGATACACGCTATTCGATACGCCGCGTTGTTAAAAATATAATCTGTATGTGGGAGCTATATCCACATCTGAACAGATTTTCACGAAACTTAACACACATCATTCTAGACCTAATTCATTATGCTGTGCCAAATTTCGTACAAATCGAAAGATATATAGGGACTTTGGTACACCATTTACCTTAAATCGGACGAAAATATATATGGGAGCTATATCCAAATCTGAACCGATTTTTACGAAACTTTGCATACATCATTCTAGACCTAATTCATTACGCTGTACCAAATTTCGTGCAAATCGAAAGATATATAGTGCCGTTTACATTAAATCGGACGAAAATATATATGGGAGCTATATCTAAATCTGGGGGGTGGGGTGGCGTAGGGGATGATAGATACCAAGCAACGGCTCTGATTGGCTTTAACATGGCGAAGTCCAGGCTTATCTTGGTCCCTCTTTCATCTCAATTGTGGAGATGACCTCCCGCGGTGCCACCTGGGGAGCTATTCTCATCACCCGATGAAATAGTTAGCTAATATGTGCCGCGAGTTCACCCATAAGAACTATAAAAGAATGGGTTGAGGCGTCAGGTTAGTTGCCCACTCTCGGAAAACCCAACCTACTATGAAAAAGCTAAAAAAAAGAAAACCAAACCAACCTAATGTTGACGACCCCCGCAAACGTATAAAGGGCCACGATCTGCGAATCTGCACTTGGAATGTGCGCACGTTGTACAGAACAGGCGCAGTGTTCGCATTGGCGGATATACTCAAGAAGTACAAAGCCGATATTAATGCCTTACAGGAAATGCGATGGAAAGGGACAGGCGTAAGTAAATCAGACGATTACGCCCTGTATTATAGCTGCCATGAAACGAGACATGAATTTGGCTGCGGATTTATGGTTAACAGGAGAATAAAAGACCATGTCTCCAGATTCACTCCAGTAGATGAGCGAATTGCGAATTGCATCAGTCTAATTTGCGCCCATGCTCCGACCGAAGATAAAGATGAACAGACCAAAGACATATTTTACGAACGCCTAGAAACAGCTTATGACCGTTGCCCTGGCCATGACATTAAAATTTTACTAGGAGATTTTAATACAAAAATCGGAAGGGAAAATATCTTTGGCCCCACAGTCAGCCTTCATGAAGAAACATCCGACAACGTCATGAGGTTGATTGACTTCGCGGCAACAAAAAACATGGTAGTTAGCAGCACCAGATTCAAGCATCTCGATATACACAATGCCACCTGTATTTCTACTGATCAAGTAACGAGAAATCAAATTGATCATGTTGTGATAGACGGAAGGCATTCATCCAGTGTTCTAGACGTCAGATCGATCTGAGGAGCGAATATCGATTCGGACCATTACCTTGTGGCAGCCAAGGTACGCACCCGTCTTAATGTCGCAGCAAAGGTGCGATCTAATATAACACGGAAACTCGACGTCGAAAAGCTGCAAACACAACAGGTAGCCGAGGCCTACTCCGCTCAACTTACCCATCTGCTTGAAGAAAACACTTCTTGTCCCGATAATAGTATAGAAGCACAATGGCAAAGAATTGCCCACTCCCTACAAACTGCAACAAAAAGAACAATTGGGTACCAAAAACCACCACCAAGAAACCCATGGTACGATCAGGAGTGTCGTAATGCTACTGATGTGAAAAAACGAAGCGTATAGGGCAACCCTGCAGACAGTAGCCACACGTAACGTGGTGGAGAATAATCGCGAGAAAAGGAGAGAGAGAGAGAGAAACGTGTTTTCAGAAAAAAAGAAAGAACAAGAAAAATGTGAGCGTGAGCAAATCGAGATGTACAGGAGTCAGAATGAAGTCCGAAAATTATACCAACGAGTAAAACACCAAACCGAAGGCTTTGGTGCAGGCACATCCTCCTGTAGAGATGAAGAAGAAAACCTGGTGACAGATACAGACAGCATGTTGAGGATCTGGAAGGAACATTTCGAAAAGCTACTAGTATCAAATAGTGGCGATGAAGAAGATACCCCAGAACCAATAAGAGATGATGGTATAGAGTGTATACCACCTAGCCAAGATGAGGTCATAAAAGCAATTTTTAAGATCTACGCCTTGAGGACCCTTTAAAAGGCCCTTTTTATATCTTCGCCTTGAGAATATTTTAAAGATTTTTTGCTTAAATCTACGCCTCGTGGTTCCTTTAAAAAATATATTATATTTTTTTCTAAATCTAAGCCTTGTTGGCGCTTTAAAAAATTGTCTTCATAAAATCTTCGCCTCTGATGGTCATTGAAAAAATAGTCTTTAAAAATCCTTGGATCTTATGGTCCTTGAAATCTACGTGTTTTTGGCCGTTAAAAAAAATATATATTTTTTTATCTATCGAAATAAATACATCAAAAAAGTATTCCTAAACATATTTCCCCAAAAGAAAGTGCCCTTTATCTTAGTCTTTAAAATATTGTCGATACTTACAAAAAGCACTCTCGATAAGGCTGTAAATAGGGTGGCTACAATACCCACCAAGGCATCGGAAAGTTTCAGCAATTTACTCAAAATGGTAGTTCCAATAAGGGTACCTAGAAAAAAAAACATTACAATTTTCCACTTTCTCCTCCCCTTTCTCCGCCTCTCTTTGAATCAGCATATCCAACTTACCGACCACAGTCAAGGCCGAATTAAATGCTGAGTAGACGCTATAATCATTGCCATTCCAATTCAGTTTTTTAAATGTAAAACTTTTCCAGAATTCACCCTCTCCGACTGCCGGACCAATAATACAAATCTCGGCCATAATTATAAGTAGCAACAACATACGACCACGATTTGGACGTTTTTTAAATGGAAATTTCACATAATCCACAACCAATGTGGGATCAAAGAAATCCAAAAGGGCATTACGTTTTGCGGGTTTTGAGGTTGGAGATTTGTCCACGGTATCAATAATGACATTGTTTTTGTGTCTTGGTGCAGTGGGCAGATCTTCTAGTTGTGTCACTTCATAGGCGGGATTTTCTGTGCCAGTTTTTGGCGAGGCATCTGTGGTGTCCGTCTTGATGTCGAGGGACAAGGCGAAGATAAAGGACCCTTGTGGGCGAAACAATAAGAAAAGAAAATATTTAATAAAAAATAAAATAAAATACATGTATAGCCTAGATACTTGAAGAGTATCCCACTCATGGGTTGACTTATTAAGGGTATGACAGTGGTAAACACACTATAAATGCCGAACCTGAAAAACAGGAAAATATATATATTAATTTCAAGGGCAGTTTTTTTTTTTATATCCTGCACCAAAGGGGAACATATTTTTTTTTTCCAAGGACTAACCAGGCATGGAATTTTTAAAGAAAATATTTTTCCAAGCGCCAACAAGACGCACAAGGCATGAATATTTGGAATAATATTTTTTTCAAGAACTCTTTTTGTCCACTTACCTAAATACACGATCTGCTTCCGGAGTCGATATTGTCATATAACTATCAATGGCCATGAAGAGTAAAGTGCTTCCACCAAACATGTTTGGGACAATTGCCTCACTGTATGCTCCAAATTCCATTGGGATTTTATCGAAAAATATTGCCGATACCAATAGAACTGCAATGCGGAATTGTTTATTTAAAAATAGTAAATTTGCATATCTTTTTTTTTTTTTGCAGGATCTCTATACTTACACACAAACATGAAACAGTCACCGATAATGGGGAATAACATACAGGCCTTGCGTTTATTATAACGATCACTCCAGCCGCCAGCGAAAAGCATCACGATAATAGGGAAAATTGAACCTAGAAAAAAGAGTGTGTGTGTGTCGGGTGGGGGGTGGTGTTGGAAAAACAAACAGAAATTAATAAAAAAATTAATTCTTTTTTTTCGAAAGACCTCTCAAGATGATTTTCTTTTATGGGCGGTCTCCCAACTAGATTGGATTCTTTAATCAATTTTTTTAAAAATCTATCAAAAAGTATAGATTCAAAACGGGGATTTTTTTTTTGAATATTTTAAGGGTCAATTATAAGGGTAGATTTTTTTGAACATATAAAACGTAACTATTTTAAAAATATTTTTAGTGGATTTTTCGAATGTATTTTTTAGAGGTCTGCTATGAGCTTGGAATTTAAAAAAATATAAACTTCGTTTTTTCCAAGTTTTTTTTTAACAGGTCAGCTATAACCGAGAGTTTTTGGAAAAACATATTTTTTAGTGTTCAGGTATAAGCCTGGATATTTTAAAAGTATTTTTAGGGCTAGATTTAAGCGCCAGGGCAAGATTTAAGCGTAAAGTTGTTGGCAACACTGTATGTTGGTATAGTAGTTGGCAATAAGAATGACATTTAGTTAACACCTTCTCCATTACACGAGTGCTCAGGCACAGGTTGTTGGGAGCAGCGAAAGAGAGTATTTAGTTGATCTATGGAATCAATGGTAATGGGATTAGCAGCGATGTCATCGCGTTTCACAAAAACGAGCCCGCGTTAAGTGAAAGCAGCTGATATAAATTTTTTTTTTATGTTTAGTGCTGTTTTTAGAATTTTGTAGTAGGTGTTAGTGAGGTCCTCATTAATGAAGAAAGAGACATCGGTGTCGAAAACTCATCATTTTTGAGTGACAGTTTCGATAACTTATCGGTTGTTACAGTTTTGTTGTGT
>NW_026886774.1:0-79368 GCF_032173495.1 Musca vetustissima | reverse complement strand
TTTGCGGTCAAAAATATTAATACCATAGACTATTGACCGATATCCACATTTTGATGCAATGATCCAGCGATACAATATTAATAACGCTTGACAGGGTAGAACATGTGTATAACATTCTCAACTTAGAAGGCATATTTATATGTGTGGCTATACCAAAAGGTGACCAAGATGGATGACAGATGGCATAAACTGAGAATTTCGAGTACATAACACCCCCATTTTATGGTAAAGTATAAAACCCCTTTGTGCAAAACACAATATTCTAGGTTAAATTTAATACCTTGTGCAAAATTTCGTCGCAATCGGAGAAACGTTGGGTACTAATGCACCGTTTACCACAAATTGGACGAAGATATATATGGGAGCTACATCCAAATCTGAATCGATTTCACTAAAACTTGACACACATTAGGCCATCCTAACATAAATAAGTTGTACAAAATTTTGTGACAATTGGTCTAAATTTGACTCTCTGTTGCACTGTTTATTAAAAATCTGTCGAAAAAATATATATATATATATATATATGTGGGAGCTATATCTAAATCTTAACCGATTTTCACAAATTTCAATAGGGTTCTTCCTAGGGGCAAATAAACAATCTGCGCCAAATTCCATCTCATTCGGATAATAAATACGACCTGTACTTTGTTTGCAGACGTATATGCATAAATCGACTCAGAAAGTAACTATATTATAAAACCAGTAAGGAAAGTAGTAAAGTCGGACGGGGCCGACTACCCTTCACCACTTTGGGAATATTCAACAGATGTAATCCTAACAGACGTCCCATTTTTGAAGGACCATTAACATGAAATTCAAAACATGTCATTCTGCAACCTATACTAGATTTTGGTCAGATATAGATATATTACAAAATTATGTAAATATAAATTTAAAGCAAAATATCGAAATCTAAACCGATTTTATCAAATCTTGTCACATGTTAGGTTTCACTTATTTCAGTAAGTTTTTTACATTCGGCCACATGTTGAGTTCTTCATTAACTTATAAATCAAAATTTCGTGCAAATCCCTGTTGCACCATTTACATAAAATCCGACGAAAATATATATGGGAGCTATATGTAAATCTGAACCGATTTTCACGAAATTTAACACACATCGTTCTATTTATTTATATAGGGACTTTGGTGCACTATTTACGTAAAATCGGACGAAACTATATATGGGAGCTATATCTACATCTGAACCGATTTTTCCCAATTTCAATTGGGTTTGTCCTTGGGTCAAATAAGTGTACTGTACTTTGTTAACAAAAATACATGGACGGACGGACAGACAGACGGACATGCATAAATCGACTTAAAAAGTGATTCTGTGCATATTCTCAAAAGGAACCATGAAAAATTGTAACATTTGCATTCTATATCGTATATATTTACTCCTGGAGGACACAGATCCGAGAACATGATGTTATATACAGGAGGAGTTAAAATTTCAAAGCGATCAGCACTAGAGGGCGGAAATGTCGCGCTAATCGCTTTGAAATTTTACATGATCTCCGGTGAAGTCAAGGACGACTTCACCGGAGATCATGTAAAGATTTCTAGAAGATTTTCTAGTTGTTCTAGAGGCCATTATTATATGCAGAACATCATATATTTTACTCAGTGAAGGGGATCTGACCAAATAATTAAAACGGCCAATTATTACAACCAAAACCTAAAATGTCCAAATTTGTGTTTTATGACGTAAATATTCACCTCGGAAAACAAAATTTGTAAAATATGCCAGCGTTAGAAAGTATAACTGTTGACCTAAAATCGGTCACGAAGGTGCAACTATGCCGAAATATCGCCAAGGCTCAGAATATAGAACGGCAGAAAGTTAGATTTTCGTGGTAGTTGTGTAGGGAGTCGTATGGTCAGTCCCGTCCGACTAATTGCTGCGCTCACTGATTTTGAAACGGCACGTATATGGAATGATTTAAGCCGGTATACATATAGAACGACATATTTAAGTGCGTCCAGTTTCATGTCATACCAAAAAATCTGACGTCTATTAGGTAGCATCTGTTGATCTGTGGTAAAGGGTATCAAATGGTCGGCCCCGTCCTACTTTACTACTTTCATATTCTTTATTCGAAATTGTCAGTTTATAGCCCAAAAAATATTGTTGTAATCATTCTACCTTCGGAGAATATCGAGATGAACAACCTGAACATAAAGATAATTAAATATGTCGGCCCGCATTTAGGTCTAGCCTCCATATAATGATATCTCTCGTATTGGGTATTTTTAATATTTAGCGTGAAGGACAGATACAAAACTTAAATATTATTTTCAAAATTGAGCTCTATTGGTCCTTAAATAGACATACCCACTCACATAATGATTTAAGAATCGCAGTATTTTGGGGAATTTATACACTTCTTCCAAACAACCATGCGTTATCAATGTCGGTCCACATATTGGGGTTTTGAGATTATTTTCCAAATAAATGTTCTATAAGGTCCAAGTTTAAGTCCAATGAAAACAACCGTAAATTTTTGACACTTTGAATGGTTTAGCCTCATTTTGACATTCCAGATTCCTTGTGAATAAAAAAACGCCTTTCCATAATGTTTTCAAAAGAGTAAATTTGTGTTTATTTTTCTCAGAGTATGTGCAACCTAGGAGGCAATGATGTTGTAATCATCATAGACATAATGGTTCCAACCATGTAAGATAATTTTAAGCGAGATCACATAATACCTACTTATTGACAAATCTATTAAGGGGACCGCCCATTCGGGGGGTCAAACATTTTTTTGATTTAATCTACACTAATTCAAGAATGTCCCTACAAAATTTCAAGTGAAAATCTAAAGAACTCTTGAAGATATAGCCGATTTATTGTCTCAGCATCAAGTGACGGCTAAAGGGCTTCTCAAACTTTAAACGCGTTTTTCTCTTTTGCGAATGGCGGGCACGATAACTCAAAAACGAATAACCCAATCGATTCCAAATTTTTACACGTTTCTCTGTGAGTGTATAGCTATCGTATGAACTAGGATAAAGCCAATCGATGAAGATCTTCCTTATGTTTTTACGGCGATTTTCCAAAAATATTTTTTCAAAGGTCCGCCATTTTGTCAATTTTAGAGCGAAGTCAATAATCCTAGTTCATACGAGAGGCAGTCATGTACTCTTTCTAACACCGGTAGAATTTTCGAATTCCGATGTTCCAGTGAGGAGCTATCATGACCGCCATCAAAAATTAATTACAAAAAACCACAACAAACATTTTTTGTAAATTATTTGTCTTCTGTTTTAAATCTTTAAATATATATGTGCAAAGTTACAAACCTTAACAAGCATTGGTATTGATATACCAGCCCATTGAAAATCTTGAAAAATTAAAATCGAAAATGGGGGGGGGGGGGTGGTTCCCTTAATTCAAATCGAATGAAGTGCAAAAACAAGGCCTTAATTTACCGTACTTGTTGTAGGAAAATGTAGCTGAGAGGTACATTTTTTGCCGTAGCAAAGTGTAATTTTAGTTGAGAAATACTTAATTCAAGCCGCATTCTCCAAACGTATTATGTATTTATAATATTTTGTAGCAAAACATCTCATGGAACGTGAAATACCATATGGAACTCAATTTGGTCTCCTTTTAAATTGCGTGTTTCTTGAGCAGATATAGCGACTTGGGTGCATCGAATAATATATATACATATATATTTATATATATTTTCTTGTATTTTACTCTTTTATATAACACTCTTAAAATAGATCATCTCCATCTCAAACGAATCATCCACAATTTTTCGACAAAGAAAACAATTTAAACATTTATTCTGTTGTTGTTGTTTGTATAAACTTTTATTGCAATGGCATGACGGACCGGCAGTGAATACCAACAAAAAATTGATTGCAGTGACCACTGCAACAATGATGTTTGTTTGCTTGCTTGGCTGCTTCCCCCCTCAAGTGATTCCTTTTCATCACAAATAGCTGCAATATTTTAAGTGTTGTTTTACTGTTAGTTCTGTTACTGGTGTTTTTTATGCAAAATTTGTAGATGTCTGGCCGAAAATATACCAAAGGATAGGGGTACTACTACAACTGCCACTCGTGGCGATGCTGATGACTCAAACTTACAACAAATTGTTAACAACACCATATATGTATGCATGCGTATGTAAATATGTATAAATATTCCTCTGATGGACTTGAGAGTGAGAGCGAAAAAAAAAACTTGCTTTCATCCAAAAATATAAAGCATTTCAACTGAATTTCATACAAAATGGAATATTTTTGGCAAGAACCAAGAATAAAATGAAAGTTTCTTTTCATTTTGGTGAAATATTTATGACGAAATATAAAATGAAATAATTTCAAGTGAAAATTTGTGAATGTACAGAGATCTGAGAAACAAGTTGTGCTCTTTAAAGTGTTGAAAAAGGAGATGCAAATATGCTTTATCAAATAAATTGTTATTTAACATCATAATTCTAAACAATTTAAGGGTCTTTAATTCAAAAATTTAATACGAGGTCTAATGAAATAATAGGCGTTAAGATGTAATCAAAAAATAACAACCGTTTATTTATTCATCAATATCTACCTGGTCACATTTAAAGCGATCGCCCTTATATTGGGGTAAAATGTCTGTAACAATTTTAAAGTATTTCCTGACATTTATTAACATACTCAATATTTGAGAGATTTTGGAATGTGAGTATTTAAAAATTCACAAGCGATCAAATATTTACAATGATTGTTGTTATTTTTTGGTCAGATGGCAATGCATTATCGCCTAGAGGTTAAAAAACGGTAAATTCGTCGTTATCATATGTGGTGCTATGCCTAAGTGAGGACCGATATAACCCAATTTCTAACCTAACATTTTTGCATCACAATACCGTCTTTCATGCTAAAAATACGAAAAATCGTTAGGTATAATTATATGGGGGCTAGTCCTAAACACTGGCGTTATTGTAGTCTAAATTTGGGTCGGTATGCAAAAATTTTGTCTCAATGGGACATATCATAGGATATGTCCGGGTACCATTTACATAAGTGGAACTATATATATGGGACTATATCTAAATCTAAACCGATTGCAACGGAACCTAACGGTTGCAGGGTGGGCGTGGTTGGCCAACGCGATATTCAAAATTGCATCTCATTGGAAATTTGGTGAACCATTTATATAAAATCAGCCGAAAATATGTATGGGAACTATATCTATGTATGAGAACTATACTACTATATCTAGTGTACCATTTTCATAATATTGGTCGAAAATATATATGGGAGCTATATAGAAATATGAACCGATTTTCACCAATTTCAATAGGTTTTATTCAATTCGGATAATATATGCGACTTGTTCTTTCATGACCTCTCTCTACATCATTAAAATCCTGCCTGACTTTCCTTTGTGAGGGAAGCTAATACGGTAGGATATGTCAGGAGTGTTCCCGAAGACAACATCCGAGCACATTTTATAATGCTGACGGATGTGTCCTTGTCTCCTTATGAAAATGGTCCATAGGTGCCATTAGCAGACACCCTGTTGCAGTTCTCTTTGCGACATTCTGGCAGGTCTGTATATTATTCTACTGTGTACCATTGATCGTTCTATTGCTCTGTAAGAGATCAACAGTGTATCCTTGTTAGAACACTCAGTATTTCCAGTCAGCGACTTGATGACTACTAATGAGGTCGGCTTATCGCAAATAGCAGTAGCTTGCACGGGCGACTTGAAAAAGCTACAGAACATTGTTGGTGGTCGAAATCTGCTCCCCATTGAACATTACTTTCAGCAGGCAGATTCATTTCAGCCATCCATATACCTCTGATGGAAAACCAGTAAGGAAAGTAGTAAAGTCGGGCTGGTTCGACTATAAGATACCCTTCACCACTTAGGGTATATTGTACATATATATGTATCCATACAATTTTATGTCAATGTTCCCTCGAAGGAACACACTCATGCCTTTCTGCAACCTATGCTAAATTTAATTTCATTCGGGCAAAAAAACGATTTATGGAAAACGATTTATAGCAAAATTGATGCAAGCTATTCTGTACGCCGCACTGTTAAAAATTTAATTTCAATGGTTGCATCTGCACTAATTTCAACAAAACCCAATAACGTCATTCAAGTCCCAATTTGAAACGTTGTGCAAAATTTCGTGTTAATCGGAAAAACATTAGGACTTTGGTGCACTATTTATGTAAAACCGGGCGAATATATATATGGGAGCTGTATCTAAATCTGAACATCATTCTAGACTCAATTCATTGCCCTATGCCAAATTTCGTGCAAATCGAAAAATATATTCGGACTTTGGTGCACCATTTACATTAAATCGGTCGAAATATATATAGGGCTATATCTAAATCTAAGCCGATTTTCACGAAACATAGCACAAATCATTCTAGACTCAATTCAGTACGCTATGCCAAATTGCGTGCAAATCGAAGAATATATAAGGTCTTTGGCGCACCATTTGCATTAATTCGGAAGAAAACATATATGGGAGATATATCAAAATCTAAACCGATTTTCACGAGACTTAACATACATCATTCTACTCCTAATTGAGTACGCTGTTCAAAATTTCGTGCAAATCGAAAGATATATAGAGTCTTTGGTGCACCATTTGTTTTAAATCGGACGAAAGTATATATGGGAGCTATATTTAAATCTCAACCGATTTTCACGAAACTTACCAGACATCATCTAGGCTTAATTCAGTACGCTGTGCCAAATTTCGTTCAAATCGAAAGATATTTTGGGACTTTGGTGCACCATTCACATTAAATCGGACGAAAATATATATGGGTATCTAAATATTTAACTTAGCAAACATTATTCTAGACTCAATTCAGTATGATGTGCCAAATTTCGTACAAATCGAAAGATATATAGGGACTTTGGTGCACCATTTACCTCAAATCGTGAAAAGCATAAAAATTATTTGTGGGGGAGGAGAAGACCGACTAGTCGCAGATTCGGAATTAATATAAGCTTGGTAAAGATAATAGGATGCGTAAATTTTGGTTCAAATCAGATATTCCATTCGCCTTATATTGAATTTAAAAATTTTGAAAATGTTGATCACTTATGGGGGTGGTACCAGAAAGAGTAGACCAAGCGCCCCATTTTCAGACTTAACCTATAATTGGTTAAAATGATATGTAGTACAAATGTTGGTTCAACGGATTTCTAAATTGTTGAACCGAATATTCCCCAAATCTTCCTTTTAATAAGATCTGATAAAAAACTTTGAATAAATTTATGTAATTTATCTTGCGCATTTTGCAAGTCAATGGTCCACCAAAAAATATCATTGGAGAGGAACATTTGAACAGCATGGTGTAAATCGGTATATATAAAAATAAATTTTAAGAGCACTACGTGTATACGCTCAGAGCAGTAACTTAAAAACTTCAGACTTTGGTAATTTCTTTATTATTTTGTTTATTTTCTGTGACAAAAATATTTAAAATTTTTTACAGCAAACTTCAAATATTATGTTAACCCTTTGCCTATTTGAAAAGATAAACAATATACAGCTATATATTAAATTCATATGCTATTGTTGTATAAATGTTCGTAGATATTTGTTATATACTAAAGATTATAAATCGCACATAGGAAACAAAATATAATATGCACTTAGTAACCAGTTAAGTCTAATTGCTTTCAAAGTAAATTAGTGATAAAGAAAAACAATTGTAATATAAAGATAATAAAGTTTAAATAAATACAATAAAATATTTATAAAAACAAGTCATTAAAAAAATTAGATAATCATTTTTTGTGTGAATAACACTTATACGCCATTTAAAGTAATTTTATATAGTTTGTAAATATAAATAATAAATGTTTAAATTTAAGAGAAGCCCTTCAATGACATCCAAGTGATGCAAAATGCTAATAGTTTAGATATTGATTAAATGTAAAAAACTAGCTACCATAAATTATTTATTAAATTATATATTAGCTACTGTTGAGCATAGATAATAAAGAGATATCATAGCAAAAACGATGTATCATAACACACACAATACATATATATAGAGCAAAGAAATAAAATCTAAACATAAAAATAAAATTTTCCCGGAAACAAAAATAACACAATATGCTTCTGACTAAAAAAATATATCAAAATTTAATTTGGTTTTGTTGATTTGGCAATTTTTAATTTATTCATAAACACCAAATATATTTATTTCAATGAACAGGAAATAATGGTTACAGCAAATTTGCCATGAATTGATAAAGCTATATATATATATATATATGTGTGGATATATAATATATACGCTAGCTACAACGATATGATTCACCTTTAACACTATTCATTTAAAGGTGAACATTGTAAAGCCTTTGTCGATTTATATTTGCATATTTTAAATATGCTGTTCATTCGTGTACACATATGAATGTGTAGATATATTTCCGCTCATTTGGTATCGTAGCGTAAACAGATATGTTAAATATGTATTTGTAACAGTATGATGAGCGGTAATATATGTGTACAATATTGTGAAATTTTTCTAGCATAGAACTGGACAGTATTACGGATGTTCATGATCAGCGAACAATAGCAAACAAATATTCGACCTATTTTACTACAACTTTCGTTCAATTGAATACTCTGGAAACACTTAAACACTACATATATTTGTATACAATAAAAATTCCAAATTTGCCGAGCCGAACTTATTGATGAGGTGGAACTTCAAAATATTTAAATTCGATCTGGTGGTTGGTGCTAATTATGTTAAAGTGTGCCAATAGAATACAAAACATCAACCTACTGACACACATGATCATAGAGAAATTGATTTGTACATTGGGACTATGTTCTGTGAATAAATTATTAGTCCACTTATGTCCCGAAATATAGCAATTGCAGTCACTTCGCAATATGATAATATAGTCATTTTGGATGGAAAATTGAAGCTAGAAGGGTCACTCTTAGTCCAAACGTGTAACATAAGGCTGGATTTTTTAAAATTCACACCAGAACGGCACGAAACATACTTACAATTTTATTTGACGAACCGGTAGAGCTAGAACTCTAAAATTTGGAATGATGGTCACTGATGCAGTGTTGAATAGACATGCCAAAGGGTTTTTTTGGAATATCGAGTTAGAAATATCGGAAAAGCACTAAAATATACTAAATTTGGTACAATTTCGTAGCATAGATACAGAAAATTTGAAATTTGGAATACGAATCAAAGTTGTAGGTAGGCTCAAAAGTAGGTTCAGAATTGGCGAAAAGTAGCAAAAAGTACAAAATTGGGTTCAATTTGAATTTGGAGGACCAGATGGAGCTGGAATACTGAAATTTAATATTAATATTTGCATCATCAACGCCCAGACGAAATCCAAGCTAGAATCTTAAAATTTGGGGTGAGGGTCACTCTTAGTCCAAAACTCTTAGTCAGATAAGGCTGTTTTTATACCCTTCACCACTCTGTGGTACAGGGTATTATGTCTTTGTGCATATGCTTGTAACAGGCAAAAGGAAACGAGATAGACACATGGTTCCTTATGAGAATATGCATAGAATCACTTTCTGAAACGATTTATGCATGTCCGTCCGTCCGTCCGTCCGTCCGTCTGTAGATGTTAAATTGTAAACAAAGTACAGGTCGCATTTATGATCCGATTTGAATGAAATTTGGCACAGGTCACTTATTTGGCCCAAGGACGAACCCTATTGAAATTGGGAAAAATCGGTTCAGATTTAGATATAGCTCCCATATATATATTTAACCGATTTAATGTAAACGGTCCCTATATATCTTTGGATTTGCACGAAATTTGGTACAGCCTAATCATTTAGGTCTAGAATGATGTGTGCCAAGTTTCGTGAAAATCGGTCCAGATTTAGATATAGCTCCCATATATAGTTTCGTCCGATTTCAAGTAAATGGTGCACCAAAGTCGCTATATATCTTTCGATTTGCATGAAATTTGGCATAACGTACTGAATTGAGCCTAGAAAGATGTCTGCCAAGTTTCGAGAAAATCGGTCCAGATTTCTATATAGCTCCCATATATAGTTTCGTCCGATTTCATGTAAATGATGCACCAAAGTCGCTATATATCTTTCGATTTGCACGAAATTTGGCATAACGTACTGAATTGAGCCTAGAATGATGTCTGCCAAGTTTCGAGAAAATTTCCGGTCCAGATTTATATATAGCTCCTATATATAGTTTCGTCCGATTTCATGTAAATGGTGCACCAAAGTCGCTATATATATTTCGATTTGCACGAAATTTGGCATAACATACTGAATTGAGTCTAGAATGATGTCTGCCAAGTTTCGTGAAAATCGGTCAAGATTTAGATATAGCTCCCATATATAGTTTCGTCCGATTTCATGTAAATGGTGCACCAAAGTCCCTATATATCTTTCGATTTGCACGAAATTTGGCATAACGTATTGAATTGAGCCTAGAATGATGTCTGCCAAGAAAATCGGTCTAGATTTAGATATAGCTCGATGTATAGTTTCGTCCGATTTCATGTAAATGGTGCACCAAAGTCCCTATATATCTTTCGATTTGCACGAAATTTGGCATAGGAACACAACGTTCTGACCGTTTACATTAAATCGGTAGATTCATATTTAGATAAATATCACATATTTTATTTCATCAATTTTTAATAGTCTTGTTTAATATACCCATAGTGGTGAAGGGTATCATATAGTCGGCCCCGTCCGACTTTACTACTTTCCTTACTGGTTTTTTCTTTGCAAATTCATATATGAACGGCACGAAAAGTGCTTACTATATTATAAGGTGGTTATTTTGTAAATGTGTACTCATGTATACGAAAACTACAAAGCAGTACTAATATTGGTCCTAGACCCTCCTTTAAGTATACCGATCGTCATATCTCGACTAGCTGAATCGATCTAGACATGTGTGTCCGTCCGTCCGTCTGTCCATTATAATTTGTAAACACGATAAAGGCCACAGTTATCGACCAATCTTCACGAAATTTTGCATGTAGAATGGGTTTTGACCAATGAAGACCCGTATTGTTTTTGGTGGAGATCGCTTAATATTTAGGAGATGAAATGGACCAAATACTAAATTTTTGTCGGGTTTTCTGGTCGCTCCAGAGGCCGCAATTATGGCCCGAACATCGCGAAATTTTACATGGAGAAGGTGATCGGGCCAAAGAATAAGCATGCCTGCTTTGATAAAGATCGGGTTAAATGGGGTCAAATCTGACTTTTATGTGGAAAATTAAAAAAATTGTATTCTATGGCGTATATATTTGCCCATGAAGGACATAGACCCGAAAAGTTGATAATATATACAAGAGGAGTGGTTGACCTTTAAATTGATACCAATTATATTGTCGTATGTACTGTGGGAGTTACGCTTAAATATTTACAGGTGCTTACCTACTCAGATATTATTTAGTAACCCATTACCACACTAGAGGGCGGAAATATAGCGCTGATCGCTTTGAAATTTTCCATGAGGTTCCAGATATGGTCAAGGAGAACGCCTAAAACTTTCGGTGACGATCAGATTATAATTATGGGATTAAGTGGACCGAATACATTGTTTTTGTGTTTTTTTCTAGTCGATGCCAATAATAGGCCGAAAATCACAACACAACCCACGGTGAACGGAATCTGTTCTGAATATGAATAGTAATATTCGGAAAATATGTCAGATGCTGTTGTCCTCTAATCGGGTTAGGGGGAGCAAATATCACGAAATATTGCCCAGGTTCGAAATAAACATCACATAAATTGGGTAGAATTCAAATTTCAGAAATCCAGATGGAAGTGGAATTCTAAAATTTAATGTTACTGTCGGAGTGTAAGAGATCGATATGTAGGTCTTTTTGGAAATTTGTACAATTGACACAATTTGGATTTGGGTTAATCGATAAAGCTGGAACATTGAAATTTGGATAAAGCACAAAGCTTGAAATTTGGAATACGAATCAAGGTTGCAGGTAGGGTCAAAAGTTGGTTGAGAATAGGCGAAAAGTAGTAAAAGGTACTAAATTGGGTACAAATTAAATTTCAGAAATCCAGATGGAGCTGGAATTCTAAAATTTGAAATTAATCTTACTGTCGGAGTAAAAGAGATCGATATGTAGGTTGTTTTGGAAATTTGTACCTATTTGAACGAAGGGTACTCAATGGTACTATATTTGACACAATTTGGATTTGGTTGAATCGATAGAGCTGGAACATTGAATTTTGGAAATATGATTACTGCTGCATTGTTGATTTGAGATATGATGGTATTTTGGGAAACTCGTACTAATGTGTACAATTTGAATTTTGGGTTACCCGATGGGAGTTGGAATCACTGTTGGGGTGTATGTAGGAAGTTTTGAAAATATCTACTAAAAATTTTGGACTTAGAGTGAACCGATAGGCTCGGAATCCTGACATTGGGAAATGATATAGGTAGTAATGGAAATTTTTACTTTTGTGTTCTAAATGGTACTTAATATGATACAATAATGATTTATATGATCTGTAGTGCAATTTTGTATTTTTTTTTTTTCAAAGTTACCGACAAAAATCGGTAAAATTGAAACAAATATTTTTCATATAAAAACTAAAATTTATGATATATTTTTCATATCAGTCGGTAGGGACTACTTTATTTTGGTCGTCAAATCCCCAAATATTTTCGTTAATCATAATTTCGTTGATTAGTAGTTACAGAATAGCACTACTAGAGAATTAAAATTACTGTAGGGGTGTTGACTTCACCCGACGGAAGTCGCATTTTTTAAAGAACATTTACATGAACTTCGATGAACTAAACAAGTAAGTAAAGTAGTAATGTTGGACTGGGCCGACTCTATGATGCCCTTCACCACTTTGGGTGTTCCCAAGTTCCCTCGAAGGAACATACTAATGTCTTTCTGCAACGTATGATGCATTTAATTTCATTCGGGCAGATTTAGATTCGTCTGCATACCATGGGACAAATTTATGGAAAACGATTTATAGCAAAGTTGATAAACACTTTTCCGTACGCCGCACTGTTAAACATTTAATTTCAATCAGTTACCTGTACGCCGGTGCCCCATTTATGTAAAACCGGACAAAATTATATATGGGAGCTATATCTAAATCTGAACGGATCTTCACGAAACTTAACACACATCATTCTACTCCTAATTCAGTACGCTGTGCAAAATTTCGCGCAAATCGAAAGATAAATAAACTGCACCATTTGTCTTAAATCGGACGAGACTAAATAGGGGAGCTATATCTAAATATGAGCCGATTTTAACAACACTTCTTACTTCTGGACCTAATTCAGTACCTGTGCAAAATGTTGTCTCATTCACATTCTAAATCTAAACGGATTTCAACAAAATTTTGCATACATTAATCTGGACTTAATTCAGTACGCTGTGCAAATTGTGTCTAAACCGGACAACTGCTGGCAATTTGGTGCACCATTTAATAAAAATCGGACGAAACTATCTAAAGCAATTTTCTCCCATTTCACTAGGGTTCATCCGTTGCCAAATATTTTTGGTTTTTTTATTATTTTTTGTCGGATTTTCAATTTTAATATACTAAAAAAATTTTAACTATTTACATTTTATTTATTTTACACAAAACTCTTTAAATATTGCCTCTAATAATTTGATTGATCATGTTCGCTTTACATTCATAAACAATAGGATAATAAAATTCTCAAAATCCTTTCACTTGTAGAGTATCGCATTTTCCCAATGTAATATTTATGAGATAATAGTCTAGATGGTAAGGTGTTAGTTATATAATGTATTGTAAAATATCAGTTAATGCAATAATCTATATATACATAAAAATTATATATATATATATATATATATAAATAGTTTAATAAAGCCATAAATTGAAATCAATAAACTAATTGCTTTTGAAGAAAAACTAAATTGTGTAATATATTTGCAATTTAATTTGATGGACTAAAGGTAAGTAATTACGACATTAGTGTTTTTAAAGACAACTATATGATACCCTTCACCATTTTCAATATATACAAGATTTGATCTAAAAATAAATATTATATCTCGATTTAAGCAATTGTTGTAAAATTTAAATCGGAGGATATTATAAATTGTAGCTATATTTGCACAAGACTCAGCACATGTACATTTAGTCACATGTCGGGAACCTAATCTAATTTTCGCGCCATTTTGGCAGACGTAGAGTCCTTCGTGCGCCATGCACATTAAATTGGTCGAAGTTATATGTATAAACTGCACCCTTTACTTAACATAGGATAAAACCAGTAAGGAAAGTAGTAAAGTCGGACGGGGCCGACTATATGATACCCTTCACCACTTTGGGTATATTCAACAGATGAATCCTAACAGACGTCGCATTTTTAATTTACGTACGTTTTGCAAAATTTTGTAACAAACGGGCTAACTTTGGGTTTTTTGTGCAGATATATAGGGACTTTGGTACACCATTTACATTAAATCGAACGACATATAGGGACTTTGGTGCACCATTTACCTTAAATCGGACGAAAATATATATGGGAGCTATATCTAAATCTGAACCGATTTTTCTCAATTTCAATAGGGTTCGTCCCTGGGCCAAATAAGTGAACTGTGCCAAATTTCATCCAAATTGGATTATAAATGCGACCTGTACTTTGTTCACAAAAATACATGGACGGACGGACAGACGGACGGACAGACGGACGGACGGACAGACGGACGGACGGACAGACGGACGGACGGACAGACGGACATGCGTAAATCGACTCAGAAAGTGATTCTATGCATATTCTCAAAAGTAACTATGGGTCTATCTCAATTCCTTTTGCCTGTTACACACATATGCACAAAGACATAATACCCTGTACCACAGTGTGGTGAAGGGTATAAAAATGGTGATTCTGACAAAACCTCTTATCGAACAAAATTTTCTTCAGTAATGAATCGTATTTCATAGTCTGTGGGTGTGTTAATTAACAAAATTTTCGTATTTGGAGTTCTTAAAATCCTCAAGTAATTGAAGAAAGGCCATTACGTTCAGAAAAATCACTGTTTGGTGCGCTCTTTGGTCCGAATGCGTAAATGGGTCTTACTTCTTCAAAAACGACGATGGATCGACTGTCACCACCAGTTCGAGGCTTTATGGCACAATGATAATTTTTTTGTCGGGTATTGAAGAATACGACTTGGAGAATATGTGGTTTCAATAAAACGGTGCCACATGCCACACAATTCGAGTGAATATGACTTTATTTCAACATATATTTCCTGGCCGCATAATTTCTGGCCACCAAAATCCTGCGATTTGACACTATTAGTCTTTATATCCTTCACCACACTGTGGAACCTATTGAACTTGGGAAAAACAGGTTCAGATTTAGATATAGCTCTAATATATATTGTCGTCCGATTTAAGATAAATGGTGTACCAAAGTCTATATATATGGTTCGATTTGCACGAATTTTGGCATAGCGTACTGAATTAAGTCTAGAATGATGTGTGCAAAGTTTCATGAAAATCGGTTCAGATTTAGATATAGCTCCATTATATAGTTTCGCCCGATTTTAGGTAAATAGTCCACTAAAGTCTCAATATATCTTTCGATTTGCATGAAATTTCGCATAGCGCACTGAATTAAGTCTATAATGTTGTGTGCAAAGTTTCGTGAAAGTCGGTTCAGATTTAGATATAGCTCCCTTATATATCTTCGTCCGATTTATGGTAAATGGTGTACAAAAGTCCCTATATATCTTTCGATTTGCACGAAATTTGGCACAGCGCATTGAATAAGGTCTAGAATGATGTGTGCAAAGTTTCATGAAAATCGGTTCAGATTTAGATATAGCTCCCATATATAGTTTCGCCCGATTTTAGGTAAATAGTCCACTAAAGACCCTATATATCATTAGATTTGCACGAAATTTGGCACATCGCAATTAATAAGGTCTAGAGTGATGGCAAGTTTTCCTGAAATCGGTTCAGATATAGACATATAACAAACACGCTTCGTCTGTTAGGATACACATGTAGAATATACCCAAAGTGGTGAAAGGTATCATATAGTCGGCACAGACCGACTTTACTACTTTCCTTACTGGTTTTTTCTGGGGCTGCGCTAAATACCTTTCTTATGCAGATACACCTTCAACTCTTTAGTGCTTAAAACCCAATATCCATCATGTAATGGCTGAGATGCTGCAGAATATGTGAGAAAAAATGATCGAAAATTAATTTGCAAAAAATCACTGCAAAAGAACAGCTTAATATAGTATTCCACATATAATGCAACGTTTGAAACCACGACGTGGATAACCCATTATATCGAAAATATATAATGGAGCAGTCTTTTACACTGAACCGATTTCAAGAAAACTTATTGCACGAAGGAGCTTTCAATAATATCGGCACTTCTCCAATCCTTAGAGAACTTTCGAGATAACCAGGCAAACAGGGACAAGGTAGGACAAGAGACACTACAGGGAGGGGTTATATCAGCACTGCTGTGTGAGGGATTATATCAAAATGCACTGAAGAACTTTAACAGAGGAGGCAAACGACCTTATATTACTTCTAAGGGAAGAATCATAACTTATATGTAAAATGGCTGAAACTATGTTAAACATCGCCTATAATTTGACAAAGGGTCTTAACGTTAATCCGGCTATTATCCGGGAGATATGTCGTTTCACTAGAAAGACAAAAACAGGACAATATGAAGAACCCATCTGTCAAAACAAATTGATAACCACATCAGAGTAAAATAGTTGGTCATCCTAGATAGAAAACTTAAATGAAAAGACCACATAGAGGAACCGGTAGACAAAGCCTATATATGCTGGTATTCCTACAAAAGACCCGAAGACTCCAAATGGGGTTTTAATCCAAATATAATACACTGGATCTATTAGAGCATTAGAGAAAAGAGAGAAAACTTAAATAAACCAATAAGGAAAGTAGTAAAGTCGGACGGGGCCGACAATCCGATACCCTTCACCACTATGGGTATATTAAACAGGACTATTAAAATGAAATTGAATGAAATAAAATATGTAATATTTATCTAAATGTGAATCGACTTAGATCTATCCATAAACATGTCATTCGATTGTTACAATGGAACAAAAGTATGCAAATCTACTTCAAACAAATATCAGTAGGTCATCAAGTGGTCTGTATTTCTAGAAGACGCAACTAAGTAATTCTATGCTCATTTTTGTACGTTGTACAAAATTTGATGTCAATCTGACTAACATGAGGAGTCTGATGTCCAATTTACTTAAAATCGGGCGAAAATATATATGGAAGTTATATCGTAATATGAACCGATTTCAACGCAACTTGCCACAGGTTAGGTAATACAAATTTCAGTACGTTTTGTTCCTATCAGCCATATATTGGATCCTTGGTGCGTCAATTATTTAAAATCAATCTATAATATAACGGAGCTATATCTAAATCTCAACCGATTTTCACGAATCTTGGCACAAATCAGTCTGGACTAAATTCAGAACGCTATGCCAAATTTCGTGCAAATCGAAAAATATATAGGTGCACCATTTTCTTGAAATCGGACGAAACTATATATGGGAGCTATATCTAAATCTGGACCGATTTTCTCGAAACTTGGCAGACATCACTCTACGCTCAATTCAGTACGTTATGCCAAATTTCGTGCAAATCGAAAGATATGTGGGAACTTTGGTGCACCATTTACATGAAATCAGACGAAACTATATATGGGAGCTATATCTAAATCTGAACCGATTTTCACGAAACTTGGCACACATCATTCTACGCCTATTTCAGTACGCTATTCAAAATTTCGTGCAAATCGAAAGTTATGTAGGGACTTTGGTTTAAATCGGACGAAAATATATATGGGAGCTATATCTAAATCTGAACCGATTTTCAGGAAACTTAACACACATCATTCTAGACCTAATTTATTGCGCTATGCCAAATTTCGTGCAAATTGAAAGATATATAGGGTCTTTGGTACACTATTTACCTTTAATCGGACGAAAATATATATGGGAGCTATATCTAAATCTGAACCGATTTTCAGGAAACTTTACACACATCATTCTAGACCTAGTCCATTTCGCTATGACAAATTTCGTGCTAATCGAAAGATATATAGGGACATTGGTACATCATTTACCTTAAATCGGACGAAGATATATATGGGAGCTATATCTAAATCTGAACCGATTTTCACGAAACTTAACACACATCATTCTAGACTTAATTCAGTGCGCTATGCCAAATTTCGTGCAAATCGAAAGATATATAAGAACTTTAGTGGACTATTTACCTTAAATCGGACAAAGATATATATGGGAGCTATATCTAAATCTGAACCGATTTTTCCCAATTTAAATGGGGTTCGTCCTTGGGCCAAATAAATGAGCTGTACCAAATTTCAGCCAAATCGGATTTTAAATGCGACATGTACTTTGTTTACAATTTAACATCAACAGACAGACAGACGGACATGCATAAATCGACTTAGAAAGTTGTCAAAAGGAACCATCTGTCTATCTCGTTTATTTTACAGTACCACAGTGTGGTGAAGGGTATAAAAATTATGATTCTGACAAAACCTCTTATCGAACAAAATTTTCTTCAGTAATGAATCATATTTCATAGTCTGTGGGTGTGTTAATTAAACCCTTCAGTGTTAAAGAAAAATTTTGTCGAATTAAAAATCTTAAATTTTGTATTTAAAATCATATAAAGGGACGTAGTTTGGAAAAATAGCAATTGTCATTTTAACCCTCTGCCTGTTTCGTCTGTCTTCCAGCAAAATCAAAAACATCAATAGTAACGGTTCATAGGATAACCGAAACCTCAAAGGGTTAACAAAATTTTCGTATTTGGAGTTCTTATAATCCTCAAGTAATTGAAGAAAGGCCATTACGTTCAGAAAAAAACACTGTTTGGTGCACTCTTTGGTGCGAATCTGTAATTGGGCCTTAATTCTTAAAAAACGACAATGGATCGACTGTCAATTCAAGGCTTTATGGCCCAATGATAATTTTTTTTCGGGTATTGAAGAATACGACTTGGAGAATATGTGATTTCAATATGACAAGCCACACAATTCGAGTGAATATGACTTTATTTCAACATATATTTCCTGGCCGCATAATTTCTGGCCACCAAAATCCTGCGATTTGACACTATTAATCTTTTTTGGGGCTGCGCAAAAGACCTTGTTTATGCAGATACACCTTCAACTCTTTAGTGCTTAAAACCCAATATCCATCATGTAATGGCTGAGATGCTGCAGAATATGTGAGAAAAATTGATCGAAAATTAACTTGCAAAAAATCAATGCAAAAGACCAGTTTAATATAGTATTCCACATATAATGCAACGTTTGAAACCACGACGTGGATAACCCATTATATCGAAAATATATAATGGAGCAGTCTTTTACACTGAACCGATTTCAAGAAAACTTATTGCACGAAGGAGCTTTCAATAATATCGGCACTTCTCCAATCCTTAGAGAACTTTCGAGATAACCAGGCAAACAGGGACAAGGTAGGACAAGAGACACTACAGGGAGGGATTATATCAGCACTGCTGTGTGAGGGAAACGACCTTATATTACTTCTGAGGGGAAGAATCATAACTTGTATGTAAAATGGCTGAAACCGTGATAAACATCGCCTATAATTTGACAAAGGGTCTTAACGTTAATCCGGCTATTATCCGGGAGATATGTCGTTTTACTAGAAAGACAAAAATAGAACAGTATGAAGAACCCATCTGTCAAAACAAATTGATAACCACATCAGAATAAAATATTTGGTCATCCTAGATAGAAAACTTAAATGAAAAGACCACATACGGGTAGACAAAGCGCACAGATGCTGGTCTATCTGCAGAAGAGCCGAAGGCTCCAAATGGGATTTTAATCCAAATAATACACTGGATCTATTAGAGCGTTATTACACCAACCCTAAAATATGCGTCGCGTATGGAATGACCTCATAATAAATAATCCTATTCAAGTCCTACTAAATGCATAGCAGAACCTTCCTGCCCGTTAGTCGATCGTTTTCCCACAGGGTTATCGTATGTGATCCATTTCTCATCTCCAGTCACCATCTGTTTAAGAAATGGGTATATCTCATTCTGTTTGGCCAAGGCTTCGCAGATGGAAATCCGATCCATTCTATTTTTCCTGTTATTTGGTGTGGCACCCAACATGGACCTTCTTTTTGAATCTAACTTTTTGTAAATGGTTTGAAACAGTTTTATGGTCGATTCTTAGCTCCTGGACGATATTACGACTGCTGACATTGTTTGATCGATACTTTACGAGAAATTTATCTGTACAGCCATCTGCCGAAAAAATAATGGATTTCTTTTTCCCCAACCGTGCTTTTATCCAAAACTTTATTAGAATGTATAGAACGTTGGAACATTTCCTGTGCCACTGTCCAGCCTTTTCAAGCTTTCGAACCCAATTCTTAGGAAATGACACCTTCCGTGAAATAACCGATCTTTGGGGGTTTTTAATGGACAAAACCCAACGGCTTCACAAAGAAACGGGATTCCTAAAAGTTTAGGATTTCAAATCCTAATATTAATTTTTTTCTAACTTTCTTTTTTCTCTATAGCGCACAACACGCGACTTACAGACTTAAATGTGGTTGTGTAAACCACCCTCTTTTCAACCTAACCTATTATACGTAATTCTATACATTCACGTCATTCCAGGAGCTCTGAACCGATTTCGCTAAAACTATATAGTCTCTACTTGGTGCTATGCACAAATTTTTGTCTCAAACTTTAGGACTGTGGTGCACTATTGCATAATCATATGTGCCATATATAAATCTGAACCAAAGATGATATATTTGGTCCAAATAAATAAGGTGTGCCAAATTAAATCTCACGGGGATTAGAAATGCGACCTGTTCCTTGATCAAAAAAATACATGAACAGACCGACGGACAGACATGCATAAATCGATTCAGAAAGTGATGCTATGCATATCCTCAAAAGTAACCATGGGTCCACCTCCTTTCCTTTTACATGTTACAAAAATATTAACAAAGCATATAAACTGTTAACTTCCTTAAACAAAAAACGAAACCCCAAAAAATTAAGACTTTTCAAATGACCATCCACAAAATGTAAAAACTCCTAAATATACTCCTAACCATCTGAGTATTATTCTTTGCCTTAATTTCATGAAACCAATTATCTATCTAAACAATCCACCTCCCATTTGCTTTAAATCAAGTCAAATCTCTACTCTCCTGCCGGCCCAACCGGCAGTCTTAATCAATTAATTAGATTTCCATTAGTAAGTAAAATTTTGTGTAAATATTCACAAATTGAAATTGAAAAGGCGAAAATACGGTTTGCTAATTTCAATAAATATTGATTTTATTTTGCACGCACGCACAAGCAGGCATTGCTTGCTTTGTCGACTACGAATTGTGAAAATTGCATATACTCGTGCCAAAACATTACAATAGAATACGCAAAGTACCTTTGCTCACCGACTTACTTGTTGGCAAAAGGAATACAAAGGTATTCATTGTCTGTATGTTGGCCTGGTAGGCATTACAATACCCACACATTCGAATATCCTTCGAATCGTTTGCCAAATGGAGAACAGCAATAATAATCAGTATGGAAAATCATTTAAATACATTGTCAATAATTAGAGCCTTTAGTAAAGGCATTGTCTTTTCGATTTTGGGTTTATGTTTCACAAATGTTCAGGAATGGGAGGATTTGGGTGTGGAATTGGTAGTAGCTTTAGGTTAAATATGCAAAAATGTCTTTAAATTTGAATAAATAAGAGAGAAATTGTACAGAATGTAATATTGGTGGATTAAAAGCTTTCGAGGATTCGCATTAATGAAATTAATTTCATTAACTAAACAGTGGTTTGGTGAGGCTCAGGTTGAATACATTGATAATACCAGGCCGGGTCGAAGTTTTGATGCATTCCACCATAGCTACGTACAATGACAGTTAGGTTTAATGAAGGTTTCAACACCACATGGAACTTTACAACAGGAAAAGAGTTTGGGAAGTGAAGTGGGGCCCGATATTGATAATTTTTAGTGGAGAGGTTTAGTACCTAATAAGATTGAAAATATATAGCGATTTAAAATATGCTCGCAAAACAATAAATTGGATGGCATCTTTATGGGGGGCTATGCCTAAACCTTAACCGGTATTGATTATCTCTTGTAGGGCGATTTGCTCCCAAATTACAGCTATTTTCGTTGAAAATGTTTTTAAAGGTCGTGAAAATACCGAATATTGGAGGGGTACCGTTACATTGTGGCAATACCTTATCTGACTGGAGGCAAAATACAACTCTATTCAACTTTGGATACCCTCCACCATAGAAATACGTACAGTTACGTAAAATGAAAATATGGGGAACATACCAAAAAGTGGACCTATAACAACAATTCTACCAATGGATTGTTGCAAACCATAACGTAGTTTTTATACCCTTCACCACACTGTGGTACAGAGTATTATGTCTTTGGGTATATGTTTGTAACAGGCAAAAGGAATCAAGATAGACCCATAGTTAATTTTGAGAATATGCATAGAATCACTTTCTGTCGATTTACGCATGTCCGTCCGTCCGTCTATGTATTTTTGTTAACAAAGTACAGGTCGCATTTATGATCCGATTTGGATGAAATTTGGCACAGTTCACTTATTTGGCCCAAGGACGAAACCTATTGAAATTGGAGGAAATCGGTTCAGATTTAGATATAGGTCCCATGTATATGTTCGTCTGATTTTAAGTAAATGGTGCACCAAAGTCCCTATATATATTTCGATTTGCACGAAACTTGGCATAACGTAGTGATTTGAGCCTAGAGTGATATCTGCCAAGTTTCCTGAAAATCGGTTCAGATTTATATATAGCTCCCATGTATATGTTCGTCCGATTTTAAGTAAATGAGGCACCAAAGTCTCTATATAACTTTCGATTTGCACGAAACTTGGCAAAACGTACTGAATTTAGCCTAGAGTGAGGTCTTCCAATTTTGGTGAAAATCGGTCCAGATTTAAATATAGCTCTCATATATAGTTTCGTCCGATTTAATATAAATGGTGCACTAATGTCCCTATATATTTTTCGATTTTCACGAAATTTGGCATAACGTACGTAATTGAGCCAAGAGTGATTTATGCCAAGTTTCGTGAAAATCGGTCCAGATTTAGATATAGCTCCCATGCATAGTTTCGGCCGATTTTGAGTAAATAGTGCACCATAGACCTAAATTTAAGCCGATTGGAACTATGCCCAAAAGCGGGCCGATATAGTCATTCTCGAACCTGACTACAAGTTATACCCTTCATCACACTGTGGTACAGGGTATTATGTCTTTGTGCATATTACAATCATACAAGCAAAAGGAAACAAGATGGACACATGTATGTCCGTCCGTCTGTCAATGTTAAATTGTAAATTGTACATGGCACTGCTCAGTTAATTTATGGACGAACACTATTGAAATTGGGAAAAATCGGTTCAGATTTAGATATAGCTCCCATATATATTTTCGTCCGATTTTTTTAAATGGTGCACAATAGTTCCTATATAAATTTCGATTAGCACGAAATTTGACACGGCGTACTGAATTAAGCCTAGAATAATGTGTGTTAAGTTTAGTGTAAATCGGTGCAGATTTAGATGTAGCTCCCATATATATTTTCGTCTCATTTGCATAGCGTATTGAATTGAGTCTAGAATGATGTATTAACCGATTCTGAATCTGCCCGAATGAAATTAAATTTAGTATAGGTTGCAGAAAGGCATGTGTATGTTCCTCCGAAAGATTATTGACATGAAATTGTTAGGATACATATGTACAATATACCCAATTTGTCGGCCCATTCCGACTTTACTGCTTTCCTTACTGGTTTTTTATCTCAATATCCTCCAAAGGAAGAATGATTACAACAGATGGATATATCGGCTAAACCATCTTACAATTCCATACTATGTAGAGTATAAACGAAAAATTTTGATTAAAGCATATAGTAATCCCAAAAACCGGAACAAATCAGTTAACTATATTAATATAAAGAGGGGGTTATATGGGGACTACCCCTAAAAGGGGGCGAATATTAACAGTTGTTGGTAGGGAGATTTGTTACCACATACGACTACAAAATAAGAAATTACAGCGAATTCGGTTGAACTATGCCCAAAAGCGGGCCGATATAGTCATTCTCGAACCTGACTACAAGTTATACCCTTCATCACACTGTGGTACAGGGTATTATGTCTTTGTGCATATTACAATCATACAAGCAAAAGGAAACAAGATGGACACATGTATGTCCGTCCGTCTGTCAATGTTGAATTGTAAATTGTACATGGCACTGCTCAGTTAATTTATGGACGAACACTAATGAAATTGGGAAAAATCGGTTCAGATTAAGATATATCTCCCACATATATTTTCGTCCGTTGTTTTGTAAATGGTGCACAATAGTTCCTATATAAATTTCGATTTGCACGAAATTTGACACGGCGTACTGAATTAAGCCTAGAATGATGTGTGTTAAGTTTAGTGGAAATCGGTGCAGATTTAGATGTAGCTGCCATATATATTTTCGTCTGATTTGCATAGCGTATTGAATTGAGTCTAGAATGATGTATTAACCGATTCTGAATCTGCCCGAATGAAATTAAATTTAGTATAGGTTGCAGAAAGGCATGTGTATGTTCCTCCGAAAGATTATTGACATGAAATTGTTAGGATACATATGTACAATATACCCAATTTGTCGGCCCATTCCGACTTTACTGCTTTCCTTACTGGTTTTTTATCTCAATATCCTCCAAAGGAAGAATGATTACAACAGATGGATATATCGGCTAAACCATCTTACAATTCCATACTATGTAGAGTATAAACGAAAAATTTTGATTAAAGCATATAGTAATCCCAAAAACCGGAACAAATCAGTTAACTATATTAATATAAAGAGGGGGTTATATGGGGACTACCCCTAAAAGGGGGCGAATATTAACAATTGTTGGTAGGGAGATTTGTTACCACATACGACTACAAAATAAGAAATTACAGCGAATTCGGTTGAACTATGCCCAAAAGCGGGCCGATATAGTCATTCTCGAACCTGACTACAAGTTATACCCTTCATCACACTGTGGTACAGGGTATTATGTCTTTGTGCATATTACAATCATACAAGCAAAAGGAAACAAGATGGACACATGTATGTCCGTCCGTCTGTCAATGTTAAATTGTAAATTGTACATGGCACTGCTCAGTTAATTTATGGACGAACACTATTGAAATTGGGAAAAATCGGTTCAGATTTAGATATAGCTCCCATATATATTTTCGTCCGATTTTTTTAAATGGTGCACAATAGTTCCTATATAAATTTCGATTAGCACGAAATTTGACACGGCGTACTGAATTAAGCCTAGAATAATGTGTGTTAAGTTTAGTGTAAATCGGTGCAGATTTAGATGTAGCTCCCATATATATTTTCGTCTGATTTGCATAGCGTATTGAATTGAGTCTAGAATGATGTATTAACCGATTCTGAATCTGCCCGAATGAAATTAAATTTAGTATAGGTTGCAGAAAGGCATGTGTATGTTCCTCCGAAAGATTATTGACATGAAATTGTTAGGATACATATGTACAATATACCCAATTTGTCGGCCCATTCCGACTTTACTGCTTTCCTTACTGGTTTTTTATCTCAATATCCTCCAAAGGAAGAATGATTACAACAGATGGATATATCGGCTAAACCATCTTACAATTCCATACTATGTAGAGTATAAACGAAAAATTTTGATTAAAGCATATAGTAATCCCAAAAACCGGAACAAATCAGTTAACTATATTAATATAAAGAGGGGGTTATATGGGGACTACCCCTAAAAGGGGGCGAATATTAATAATTTTTGGTGGGGAGATTTGTTACCATGTACGACTACAAAATACCAAATTACAGCGAATTCGGTTGAAAACCGCGCTCAAGAACCCCAAAATACCGAAAATTGGAGGGTAATTTTATATGGTGGCTACCCGAAAAAATTGACCTATATATAATTATTATGTTTTTTTTTGAGAGATTTGGTACCCATTAGTAACTCAAATACAGAGAAAAAATTCGGTAAAAATTCTACAAAAACTAAAAACTTGGGGGTACCCTTATATTGGGACTACCAGAAAAAGTGGACCTATATTTATAATTTTTAGTGGGGAAATTTGGTATCCAATAGGAACTCAATGTTCCAAATTTCAGCGAATTTTGATGAAAAACGAGCTCAAGAACCCCGAAAAACCGACAATTGGGGGTATCCTTGTATGGGAGCTATGCCTAAACGTGGACCGATATAGCCCATCATCGAACTTGACCTGCCCGCAGACAAAATACGACTCTGTCTGTTAAGGCGAGGGGTGAGAGAGTTGAGTATAGGGAGACCAACAACAATTGCTCAAGTTTTTATCCGAATATTCAACAGAAATAAAACGCAACGAAGTATTAGTTAAATTATCTTAATAATCTCGGTTTTATTGGTGGTAATCTTTTCTTTATTACAACAAATAAAATACCTCTTGTAATTTATGGTGACGGCGCTGAGACCAGTTAATAACGCGTAGACGTTATGCGTAGACAGGTTAACTCTAAGGAGGTTGGTCGACAAGTGAACGGTTCATGCAATCACAGAGTATTGCGGTGATCGCTGAGGATCGGTTGTCGTTTACTACTACATTTACATATTCCAATGGGAGAAAAGTGTCGAGCAAGGAGAGCAAAACAGCAACAACCACCGCTCGGTGGCATCTGCACTCTACGGTCTCCGCTGAGGGAACTTGCAGAGGAGATGCCCGTGGTGTCAATCAGCAGACGTGATTGACTGAGCTCGGGAAGTTGAGTCAGAACGTATCAAACTTATACACTGTCCAAATTTGGAAATGAATTCGGAAATGAATATTTCGATGAGTTACAAACGGAAAAACAAAATTAATATATCCTCCATACTATGCTGGAGGATATAAAAACGAACTTAATATACCCTCCATACTATGGGTATAAAAACTCCTTAGTATTAACGAAATAATATGCCAATTGTTAAAATTCTATTTCAATTCAAAATGTCCTTGAGGATTTGCAAAAAATAACACAATTTCTACTCCTAACTGCGATCGAATAACAAATGAAATTAAAAATGCAAATTAATATTAATAATACACATTTCAATAGGGAGGAACAGCTTACGGCTTAATACTCGAAATATCTACTTTCTTCATAAATGTCATTATCACAGATTTAACGATGACACACTTTCAAACAGGAAACAATAGCACTGTGAACAATGACAGAAAAAAAAATATTTTCATTTAATTTAAACATTTCCAAGTGAGGACTTAAATGTGATATGAATAAATTCGTTTTGATAATAATATTTAAGCCCTCACTTGGCATAATTATGCACGGGCAAATTAAATCCATAACAATTGCAATTGTATTATTTCCTTCAAATTATAATTTAATAAATTGAATTGGCAGTAGAGTTTTGTGGAAATCAGTTTCCACAACAAATATTTCATTCCTTTTTAATTTTTTTTATTATTTCTAATTTCCTATGAAAAAAGTAAGGTATTTTAAGCCGATTTTTGCCATAGATATATACACATTTAAAATTCGACTAAAGATGAATTGGGAGTACTAAAAAAGGAGAGTTAAACCGATGTCTACTCTTTCTGCTTTAGTTGAGATATGTTACTATCCACTTTTATTATAATGGTCGATCATTAAAGAGCTACGCTGTATTTCGAAAAGCAAATCAAAATTTTAAAACAATTATACAGTTGAATTCCTGTAGAATCGCAAGGAAAAAGAAATTCATTATTTGTATATGAACTATAGGACTTTATTTAACATGTTTCGGAATGTCCGATTTGGGCCAAATATGCCTGATCTCAATCTGCAAAAAACTCTAGTAGCCGATTTTCACAATCCTCCCTAGATACCAATTTTTTATCATTAAAGAAATTTTACAATGCAGGAAAACGATGGTAATCGCTTGGTGCAAGTCCAGACTGTATGGCGGATGCATTAAAACTTCACAACCAAGCTCCCGAAGTTTCTGGCAAGTCACGAGTGTGTGGACTAGCGTTGTCCTGGTAGAACACGACACTTCTTCTGTTGGCCAATTCTGGTCTATTGTAAATGGTTTAAAACAGTTTTATGATAGATTTTTAGCTCCTGGGTGATGTTACGGCTGCTAACATACTGGTCAACTGAGAGCATTTCTCAGTTTTTATCGACATCTTTAACTTCAAAAAATCCTGAAAGAAATCTACGAAACCAAAATTGCACATAACTCGCTGTTACAGTATCGGAACCACAAACACCGTTCATAATTTTAGCCGCTTGGCTTGCATTTTCGCCTTTGTCAAAGAAAAACTGTAAAATGTACCGATTTTTTTCTTTATTCACTTTCATTTTTAAAACCCTGTAACTCACAACTGAATGCACCAAACAGAAAAACAATGTATACCCTTTACCACACTGTGGTACAGGTATGTACGTATATGTATATGTTTGTGGCAATATGGCAAAAGGAATCGAGATAAACCCATGGTTCCTTTTGAGAATATGCATAGAATCACTTTTTCAGTCGATTTATGCATGTCCGTCTGTCCACGTATTTTGTGAACAAAGTACAGCTTGTATTTATGATCTGATTTGGATGAAATTTGGCACATGTCACTTGTTTGGCCCAAGGACAAACCCTATTGAAATTGGAGAGAATCGGTTCAGATTGCTATATCGAAATCTGAACCGATTCTCTCCAATTATAGTTTCGTCCGATTTTTGTAAATGGTGCATCAAACTCCCAATATTAATCCGATTGAGACAAACTTTTGCACAAAGTTCTGAACTAGGTCCAGATTGACGGATATGAAGTTTGTCCGATAGAGACAACATTTTGCATAGCGTGTTGAAGTTACTACAGGTTTATAGCCGTGAAGTTTTTGAAATAGGTTAAGATTTTAATATAGCTCGCATATATTCTTTAGTCCCATTTTATGTAAATGGTTCAACATAGATTCTGTTCTATTTGCAAATCGGTTCACATGTCTTAGGATTCATAGTGTTGGTCTGAATAGATATGCGGGGTGTTTGTAATTTCATAATTGATTCTCTATTGGGGTATCTGGGTGTCTTCTTCAAAGTTTATTTATCTTTAAAATTCTGGTGAACAAAGTGTGATAAAGAAAGTGGTCAAGAGCACCGATAAGTCACTTGCATAGAGCTTTGTATCAATAGTTACAGAGTTCCGTTTGATCTCTACTTAGGGGTTATCAATAGCTACAGAGGTCCCTTTGACAGACAAGTCTCTTTCCTTGAATTGTTATCAATACAGAAGCCAGTTTGGCTTCTAATTAGGGTTAATCTCAAAAATGTCGACAGTTTTGTTTCATTGAATTTTTATCAATAGTTACAGAGACCGTTCGATTTCCAATTAAGTCAAGAGTTTGCAAGAGCATCGACAGCTCTCTTGCATTGATTTTTTTATCCATAGTTACAGAGTGTCGTTTGCTCTTCTGTTAGGGTTATGTGTCTAGAGTGCCGACAGGTATCTTTTCTTGATGTTTTATCAGTTATTACAGAGTACCGTTTGGTCTCTAGTTAGTGTTAATCGCAAGAGTGCCGACTGGTCTAATTCATTGAATTTTCATCAATAATTACAGATGACCTTTGGGTATCGAGTTAGTGTTAGTGGTCAAGAACACCGATAGGTCTCTTCACATGGTCATTTGGTCTCCAGTAAGGTTTGAGCGCCAATAGTGCCGACAAGTTACTTTCTTTAAAGTTTAATGAATAGTTTCAGAGGGATCGTTTGATATCTAGTTAGTGTTAATCTTCAAGAGTGCCCACATGTCCTAAAGTTTTATTAACAGTTACAGAGCGCCGTTGGGTCTCAACATTGGATTAGTCGCCAAGAGTGCCGACAGGTCTCAGCAATTTATTTGATATGAAGTTACAGAGAGCCGGTATTTCTCTGGCCTGGAGGCGGAGGACGGCCTGCGGAAGAAAAGTCGAAGTCGGATTGGAAGTGATAAAAATCATATATGAAATAATCTATTAATAAAGAATATTTGAATTTCGTGAACAAACATCTCTGGACTTTATTTCTCGATCATCAGCAAATATACATTTCTGTGACAAAGCCTGACTCCCCAGATGTAGAAGGAGAATTCGTTACGCAGGTTATAATTATAGTACATGCCTGGAGTGACCGGGTTGGAATAGGGGTGGACAACCGACAAAACTGTGCTTATGGCTGGAAGGTAGGTTGGCATACACAGTCCTACCTTCATTTGAGCTAATGGGCGCGGGTGTCAACGATCGTTGGTCGCGGATGGACTAGAGCTATTTGGCGAAGTGTCGTTTCATCTGGAAATGAGATGAAATTAGTCGGATGAGATTGGTTTGCAGTCTGGTGAGGTTGGTTGTCTCAGGCTTTCTGATCTGGAAAATGGGGACAGTTCAAAGGGTACTCCGGTTCTTTATAGCATTATCTTATCTTTGAAATTTAACTCCTAAAATATCAGCCTATATCGACAACTTTTTCTTAAAGAAGATTAAAAAATCAAGTGCTACAATATCCAAATCACAATCAATTCGGTTGAAAATGTTGCTAAAATATAAAAATGCAGAAAAAATGCTGTATCGTTATGTGAAGTCAATGCCTTAACGAGGACCCATATACACTATATATACTCCACAATAAGACCCCAAAAAATATACAGATATATTCCTGATCCGAATAAAATCGTATGTTTATTCTATGAATGTCCATCTGTCTGTTCGTAACTGTTTGTTGAAATCACGATATAGATTGCAATATTTAAGATAGGGCTTTGCTATTTTGCACCGGCATGGATGGTATTGCCAATGGGATATGTCGGTCATATAACGTTACCCCCAAATATTGGGTATTATGGGGATTTTTTTTAAATCGAAGGGTCCTCTTGACTTAATTTAAATTCATCGCTATTTAAATTATTCAATGCTAGTTCGTCTCACACTAAGCTTCTATGTTGCGACTAAGCTCCCGCTTCTCTAATACCTCTAACACATTCTATTGTTATAATCTATTTCGTAATTATTTTAACGAAGCATAGCAAACAACTTTTTTTGCTGAACAAAAAATAAACAATGCACCCTCCACTGCTTACCACCTACAAAATCGCTTTAAGCGGTGATATATGTCTTCATTTCAAACTATTCAACAGCAACAACAACAACAACGAAACATTCAATAAAAATGACCAAAGTTAAGCCAAAGCCTATAGAAAATTACTTCGCAAAAAAGAATGAGACACACACACATCCACTCGAACCCATAATGTATAGCGGCGATAAACATCCAGCGAATGATGCGATGCCACCAAACCCCCAAAAGCAAAACACAAAACAAAAACGATGCAAAAAAAGAAAAAACGAAAAAAATCAATCTGAATGTTAAATGAACTTTGCTATTATACTTTAAATCACCAGTTTTACACTGAACCCGGCCTCCATTATGCCAGGGACTGGGAAATGGTCGGCGGAGGAGCTTTGATTGTGTTGTATGTTACACAAACATTAACGCCAATACATATGCTCTGTTGCTCTGAGAGGAGAACAAAAACCGAATATACAACAGAAAAAGTAAAAAAAAAAAACAAAAAATGTTGCATAGTTTGAGGGATAAAACATAGGCAAGTAGTAAAATACGAATACGAAAGAAAAACAACAACAAAAAACCGATTCCAGCCACTAGATTGACTTTTAAATTGTTGTTGATGGTGTTATTGTTGGTTGCTTGCTATGTGTGTGTGCATATATATTTTGCATATATGTGTATATATATCGGTACTGTGCCAAAGGATTGAGGCAAACAAATGTACTATGACTTTGACTACATGTTAAGGGGTCGAATCCCGCCATGATCTGGATATTTACTGCGTATAATAGTGTCGGACACCATACACACACACACGCACACCATTGCAACCCGCACTAAAAACAATATCAAACGATAAACTCAAAAAAAAACTTCTTCATTTCCAGAGACAAACACATATATGTCCAAATAGTGTGGGGGTGTGTGTGTGTGTTTGTACGTATGTGTGTAGTTACATAACAATTTTAATGCTCTTCAATCACGACAAAAATCCATTAATACACTTCATACACATTGGCATTTACATACTCAACCACAGGCAGACACACACATCTTTACATATACACGCGCATTCTTTCACATTTACCACTTACCCAAGTACTTTACTTTGCCTTACTTCACTTTTACGTTAGTCACACATCTGCATAGTATGCAGATTCTATGTAAGAGAAACCCTTTGGCTGCTAGCCGCCAACGGTATCGGAAAACAAAAACAAAAAAAGCGATGGCTTGAAAGTTTTCAGCATTCCTGTAAAATGTATATGTATTTGTTTTCCCCAAATATTTGTCTCTATGTTGGGGGTTCTGTGAGTGATCACTCAAATACTAAACTATGACCAAGTCTAGTATTCAATATGGGTGTGTATGTATGTGTCACTTTGCCATCATCCAAAAATAGTGGCTATAGCCTGGGCTACAATCACTAACTCTTTGAAAAATAGTTATTGACGCAAAGAGCGATAGAAAAAGGGAAATTGTGTAATAAATTCAAATTTAATATTTATTTGCGTGAAAGAAATCAATCAAATTTAATAAATATAAAATCAATATAAAATCAATACCAATAAAGGCAGTAAGCGGAAGACAATTTAAGAGATGTGTCCTGGATTTCTAAAAATACCAATATTTAATAATTAATAATTTTTTTTTTTTTTTTTTGAAATTTGTTACCCGATTAGAACTCAAAATATAAAATAACAGATAATTCGGTTGATAAAATCCTGCAAATACCGAAAATGCCTTTTCTAAATATTTCACTAAAATGTCATAAAATTTATTAATTTGTTTTAATTTACGAAAATAAATATTGATCACCTCGTCTCCAGATTCACTCCAGTAGATGAGCGAATTGCTATAATTCGTATAAAAGCGAAGTTCTTCTACATCAGTCTCATTTGCGCCCATGCTCCGACAGAAGATAAAGATAAACAGACCAAAGACACGAGCGCCTAGAAACAGCATATGACCGTTGCCCTGGCCATGACATTAAAATTCTGCTAGGAGATTTTAATGCAAAAATCGGAAGGGAAAATATGGCCCCACCGTCGGAAAATTCAGCCTACATGAAGAAACATCCGCCAACGGCATGAGGTTGATTGACTTCGCGGCAGCAAAAAACATGGTAGTTAGCAGCACCAGATTCAAGCATCTCGATGTACACAAGGCCACCTGGATCTCTCCTGATAAAGCAACGAGAAATCAAATTGATCATGTTGCGATAGACACAAAACAGGGATGCGAAATCAAATTATTCTAATTGTACTGGCTTTCAATAAAAAGTGTACTTTTTTCAGTCCGATTGTACTTTTTACATATTTTTTAATAAATAAGGAAGCATATCTTCGTTTAGTTCATTTTTGACTTCAGTCACCATTGACCAACAAGTGCATATATTGTCGTTTTTGAAAGACTTAAAAATTTCTACATGCATTCTGGCATCCTCAGACTGCATTTCTAATTTGATATTATTTATAATTTTTGTACATATTGCAAGAAAAAAAATAACAGTAACCAGGAAAGTTCAAAAGTCGGACGGAGGCGACTATATGATACCCTTCACCACTTTAGGTACATACAAGAGATGCTAAAATATAGATATTTGTACATATTAACCAGTAAGGAAAGTAGTAAAGTCGGACGGGGCCGACTATATGATACCCTTCACCACTATGGGTATATTAAAAACGACTATTAGCATGAACTTGAATGAAATAAAATATGTGATATTTATCTAAATGTGAATCTACGTAGATCTATCCATAAAGTATGTAAATCGACTTCAAACAAATATAAATAGGTCATCCGTTGGGCTATGTCTGTACTTCTAGAAAACGAAACTACATAATTCTATGCTCAATTTTGTACGTTGTGCAAAATTTGATGTCAAACTGACTAACATGAGGAGTTTGATGCCCAATTTACTTGAAATCGGGCCAAATATTAAGCGATTTCAAACAAACTTGTCACAGGATACGTTATACTAATTTCAGAACGTTTTGTTCCTATTGGTTCCTTGGTGTGTCAAGTACTTAAAATCAATCTATAATAAAAGGGAGCTATATCTAAGTGTGGACCGATTTTCACGAAACAACGCAGACATCAATCTAGGCTCAATTCAGTACGTTATGCCAAATTTCGTGCAAATCGAAAGATATATAGGGACTTTGGGGTACCATTTACATGAAATCGGACGAAACTATATATGGGAGCTATATCTTAATCTGGACAGATTTTCACGAAACTTTACATACATCATTCTAGACCTAAATGATTAGGCTGTACCAAATTTCGTGCAAATCGAAAGATATATAGGGACTTTGGGGCACCATTTACATGAAATCGGACGAAACTATAAGTGGGAGCTATATAGAAATCTGAACTAATTTTCATAAAACTTGGCAGACATCCTTCTAGGCTCAATTAAGTACGTTATGCCAAATTTCGTGCAAATCGAAAGATATATAGGGACTTTGGGGTACCATTTACATGAAATCGGACGAAACTATATATGGGAGATATATCTAAATCAGGACCGATTTTCATGAAAATTGGCAGACATCATTCTAGACTCAATTCAATACGTTATGCCAAATTTCGTGCAAATCGAAAGATATATAGGGACTTTGGGGCACCATTTACATGAAATCGGACGAAACTATATATGGGAGCTATATCTAAATCTGGACCGATTTTCACGAAACTTTGCAGACATCATTCTAGACCTAAATGATTAGGTTTTACCAAATTTCGTGCAAATCGAAAGATATATAGGGACTTTGGGGCACCATTTACATGAAATCGGACGAAACTATATATGGGAGATATATCTAAATCAGGACCGATTTTCATGAAACTTGGCAGACATCATTCTAGGCTCAATTCAGTACGTTATGCCAAATTTCGTGCAAATCAAAAGATATATAGGGACTTTGGGGCACCATTTACATGAAATCGGACGAATCTATATATGGGAGCTATATCTAAATCTGGACCGATTTTCTCGAAACTTGGCAGACATCACTCTAGGCTTAATTCAGTACGTTATGCCAAATTTCGTGCAAATCAAAAGATATATAGGGACTTTGGGGCACCATTTACCTGAAATCGGGCGAAACTATATATGGGAGCTATATCTAAATCTGGACCGATTTTCATGAAACTTGGCAGACATCATTATATGCCTAAATGATTAGCCTGTACCAAATTTCGTGCAAATCGAAAGATATATAGGGACCGTTTACATTAAATCGGTTAAATATATATATGGGAGCTATATCTAAATCTGAACCGATTTTTCCCAATTTCAATAGGGTTCGTCCTTGGGCCGAATAAGTGACCTATGCCAAATTTCATCCAATTCGGATCATAAATGCGACCTGTACTTTGTTTACAATTTAACATGGACAGACAGACGGACAGACGGACAGACGGACGGACGGACGGACGGACATGCATAAATCGACTCAGAAAGTGATTCTATGCATATTCTCAAAAGGAACCATGTGTCTATCTCGTTTCCTTTTGCCTGTTACAAACATATGCACAAAGACATAATACCCTGTACCACAGTGTGGTGAAGGGTATAAAAAACATACAAATACCATTCTGAAATCAATGAAAAATTGCATATCAAAAATGGCATGGTAGACTTGAATTCTTTGGTGTCTTTTGTTTTTAAATCGATCAAAATTATGTATGGGAGCTATATGCAAATATGTACCTAATTGAGTAACCGTTGCATACACCATTTATTTTTTGCAACTTTAAGGGGACCCCCCATTCAAAAAATTATTTTTGTATTTATATTTGTATTTATTTTTGTATTGTATACTAATTCAAGAATGTCCCTATAAATTTTCAAGTGAAAATCTCAACAATTTTTTAAGATATAGCCGATTTATGTGTTAGCATCAAGTGATGGCAAGAGGGCTTCTCAAACTTTAAACGCGTTTTTCTCCAAACAGATTTTTTTTGCGAATGGCGGGCACGATCACTCATATGCATATTCTCAGAAGGAACCATGGGTCTATTTCGATTCTTTTTGCCTGTTACAAACATATGCACAACGACATAATACCCTGTATCACAGTGTGGTGAAGGGTATAGAAAGGGTTTGAAAATTCTGAAATAATAGAATTGAGCCTTAACTTATGGGAATCAGCTTCGAAATCATTATAAAATAATATTGAAGTGATTCCCACTGCGCCAAAATTGTTTTAATAACTTCTTGACGTGAAAGCCACCGAGTTGGTGAGTATTTAAAAACAACAGAAATATCTGTACCGAAATATTCCTTAAACAGTGAAAAATTCTCTCTCTCATAGAACTGTTACGAAAATAATAATTAATATCTTTACTGAATTTATGATTCTGATCGGGAATACTGAATTGGCAAAGGACACTACGTTAAAACTATGGCAAATTCATCCATTCGTATCATCAGCGGGGGGTGGCTAAAATTAGTACAATTGTACCAACTTTTGCATCCCTGACACAAGACATTCATCCAATGTTTTACACGTCCGATCGATCCGAGGAACGAATATCGACTCCGACCATTACCTTGTGGCAGCCAAGTTACGCACCCGTCTTAATGTAGCAGCAAAGGTGCGATCTAACATAACACGGAAACTCGACGTCGAAAAGCTGCAAACACAACAGGTAGACGAGGCCTACTAGCACTTGTTGTCCCGATAATAGTATAGAAGCACAATGGCAAAGAATTGCCCACTCCCTAGAAATTGCAGCAAAAGCATCACTTGGGTACCAAAAACCACCACCAAGAAAGCCATGGTACGATCAGGAGTGTCGTAATGCTACTGATGTGAAAAACGCAGCGTATAGGGCAACCCTGCAGAAAATGAGATATGAGAAACGTATTTCAGAAAAAAAAGAAAAACCTGAGCGTGAGCAGATCGAGATGTTCAATACCGAACGAGGATTCAGACAAGGTGACAGTTTGTCGTGTGATCTTTTTAACATCCTACTGGAAAAGGTCATACGAGACGCAAAGGTGAACAGAAATGGCACCAAACAACACATGTTACTCGCCTACGCCGATGACATCGATATAATGGGTCGAACATTGCGAGCGGTAACAGCCACCTTTGAACAAATTGAAAAGGAGTCTGTCAAAGTGGGTCTGGCTGTAAACGGCGAGAAGACCAAGCTGATGGTATCAACGCACAAGACGTCCAGTAAACTCGGACCAACTGTGGATCTTGAGAACTACAGCTTCGAGGTAGTTAAAGACTTTATATACCTTGGCACCGCCATAAATAAAACGAATGACATCAGTTTTGAAATTCGGAGAAGGATTGTGATGGGCATCCGATGCTACTATGGTCTGAGCAAACAACTCAAAAGCAAGGCCACCTCCCGCCAGACCAAACTCACACTTTACAAGACGCTGATACTACCCGCGCTATTATATGGATCAGAAGCATGGGTACTTGCGCAAGCAAATGAGGCAGCTCTTGGGGTGTTTGAAAGAAAAATTATCCGAATGCCCCAGCTCAAAAGGCATATATAAACGAGCCTACTGATGGTTCCCGTAGAAGGGGAAGGCCACGAATTAGATGGAAAAACCAAGTAGAAAACAACATCTTGGAACGTGGTCTTCCAAATTGGTGGATTTGCGCACAAGACCGACGCGCTTGGAAATCTTTTTTAAGGTCTGTAACAAGCCAGCTAAGTAAGTAAGTATTCGGCAATGTTGTCTTCCACTTGATTTTTCCATCTTATTCGTGGCCTTCACATTCTGCGTGAACCATCAGCTGGTCCGCTTTTATATGCCTTTTGGGCCTGGGCATCTTTATCCTTTGTCACAACATTACCTAGCCAACGTTGTCGCTGCAACTTATTACTGCCAGACCCATTTTGGCAGACTCCTTCTCAATTTGTTCAAAGGTGGCTGCTACCGCTCTCAATGTTCGATCCATTATGTCGACGTCATCGGCGAGTAACATGAGTTGTTTGAAGTACAGAGTGCCATTTCTGTTCACGTTTGCCTCTCGTATGACCTTTTCCAGCAGGATATTAAAAAGGTCACACGACAAACACCTTGTCTAAATCCTCGATCGGTATTAAAGGGCTCCGAGAGGTTCTTTCCGAATTTAACTGCTGATCTTGTGTCAGCTAGAGTTATCCTGCATAGCCGGATTAATTTTGCAGGAATACCAAACGCAGACATGGCTTTATACAGCTTGGAAAGGATAGGGCTGTCAAATGCGGCTTTATAGTCGACGAATAGGTGGAATGTGACGATGTGTGTTTGTAGTACAGAGTGCCATTTCTGTTCACGTTTGCCTCTCGTATGACCTTTTCCAGCAGGATGTTAAGAAGGCCACACGACAAACTGTCACGTTGTCTGAATACTCGTTCGGTATTAAAGGGCTCTGAGAGGTCCTTTCCGAATTTAACTAATTATCTTGTGTCAGTTAAAGTTATCCTGCATAGCCGGATTGATTTTGCAGGAATGCCAAACGCAGACATGGTTTTATACAGCTCTGAACGGATATGGCTGTCAAATGCGGCTTTATAGTTGACGAATAGGTGGAATGTGACGATGTGTGTTTTCGTGGGTTTTTTTCAGGATTTGGCGCAGAGTGAAAATTTAGTCAATGGAAATCAGGTCTAAAGCCGCATTGGTATGCTCCAATAATGCCATTGGCCATTGGCTGCAGTCGTTCCCACAGCACGTTTGATAACGCTTTTATGTGACGGGAAGAAGACTTATTCCACTATAGTTGACAAAAATCGTCTTGTCTCCTTTCTTGTCCACGAGACACAGGATGCTGAGGTTCTAATCATTGGGCCACTTCTTCACCGCTACTATTTAACACCAGAAGTTGTTTTTCAAAATGTTCCTTCCAGATCCTCAGCACGATGTCAGGTTTCCTTCTTCATCTCTACAGCAGGATGTGCCTGCACCAAAGCCTCCGGTTTGGTGTTTTACCCGTTGGTAAAATTTCCGGACTTCATTCAGACTCCTGTACATCTCGATTTGCTCATGCTCGCGTTTCTCTTGTTCTTTCTTCTTTTTATACCCTTCACCACACTGTGGTATAGGGTGTTGTGTCTTTGTACATATATTTGTAACAGGCAAAAGGAAACGAGATAGACACATGCAAGCAAAGTACAGGTCGCATTTATTATCCGAATTGGATGAAAGTTGGCATAGGTCACTTATTTGGCCCAAGGGCGAACCCTATTCAAAAAAATCGGTTCAGATTTAGATATAGCTCCCATATAGTTTCGTCCCATTTTCAGTTGATAGTCCACCACAGCTTTAAAATATGGCCGATTGGCTCAAAATTTTGCACAACGTACTGAAGTTAGTGTAACCTACGATGTGGAAGGTTTTGATGAAATCGGTTCAGATTCAGATATAGCTCCCATATGTAGTTTCGTCCGATTTTCAGTAAATGGGACACCAAAGCTCCAAAATATGGCCGGTTCGAAATCGGTTCAGGTTTAAATATAGCTCATATATGTATACTTCAGTTCCGTGGTGCACCATAGATGCTGTTCTATTTGCACAATATTTTGTTGTTGAAATCGGTTCAGATGTAGATATAGCTTCCTCATATATTTTTGTCCGATCTTATGCAAATGGAGGAGCTTATGTCAGTTCGCTTTACATGAATTATTGCATAGCGTATTGGATTGAAGACGTCTGATGTTAAGATATAGCTTCCATATATATTTTGATCCAATTTCATCAGAATGGAGTACCAAATAACTAAAGTTTTGTCCACTTAGGACGAATTAGTGCACAACGTCCCAAATCGAACCTAGAATAACATGTATTGGATTTTGTGTCAAGATAATTTTTGGATAGCGTACTGTGTTGCTCAAATACGTCCATTTATACATAGATCTTTAACATATTTTGCTCGATTATTGACATTCAATTTTTAAAATTACAAATTTTTACACCCTACACAACTATGTTGTCAGGGTATTATAGCTTTGTGTAGCCCCAAAAGTTTGTAAAGCCGCGAAATATTGGTCCTAGACCCACCTTTAATTATACCGATCGTCATATCTCGACTAGCTGAGTCAATCTAGACGTGTGTGTGCCCGTCCGCCTGTCCATTATAATTTGTAAACACCATACAGGCCACAGTTATGGACCAATCTTCACGAAATTTTGCATGTAGGATGGGTTCTGGCCAATGAAGACCCCTATTGTTTTTTGTAAAGATCGGTTAATATTTAGGGGATGAAATGGACCAAATACTAAATATTTGTCGGTTTTTCTGGTCGCATCAGAGGCCGCAATTATGGCGAGAACATCGGGAAATTTTACATGGAGAAGGTGATCGGGTCAAAGAATAAGCATGCCTGCTTTGATAGGGATCGGTCAATATTTAGCGGTTCAAATGGACCCTGACTTTTGTGTGAAAAATTACAAAATTTTTATTTTATTGCCTATATATTTGCCGCTGAAGGGCATAAACCCGAGAAGTTGATTGTATATCCAAGAGGAGTGGTTGACCTTTAAATTACGTATTCATATATTATTCAGTAACCTATTACCACACTAGAAGGCGGAAATTAAGCACTGATCGCTTTGAGGATCCAGGTACGGTCAAGGACAACGCCTATAATTTTCGGTGATGATCAGAAGGGGATGAAGTGGAACGAAAACATAATTTTTGTGTTTTTTCGAGTCCATCTTTGGGCCACAATTGAAAGCCAAATATCACAACACAACCCACGGCGAAGGAAATCTGAACATGTAATTAGAAGGGCTGTACTGAATATTAGTAATAATAATCTTTGTCGTCAAGAGGGCGCAAATATCGCGAAATATTGCCCAAGCTCAGAATGTAGTACCACAGAAAGTTAGATTTTCGTGGAAGTTGTGTTGGGTATCATATGGTCGGCCCCGTCCGACTATACTGCTCCTCTCACTGGTTAAATGACAAATGGGTATGTGTATGGGTTGTTTTAGTTTAGTTCAAATATCCATGTAATTCACGCAGTTAATTTCTTCCATTTCAATGGTGCTCCAAAAATGTAATTGCTATTCTTCTATTATGAAGGATATTGTAAATATAAGCATTTCATTTATGTACCCATAGTGGTGAGCAGTATCATGTAATGAGCCCCGCCCGACTTTTGAACTTTCCTTACTGGTTTGCTTTAGAACAGTAGGTTCAAAAATCGTATTTATTATCGTGAAATCCGGATAGAAAATTACCGATATTATTATTCCAAATTCATTGGTGTTCGTAGAGACAAGATTTTTTGAGTCAGGATCGTGTAAAAATGGAAATGGATGATGAACTAGTACGAATATATATTTCCTGTCTTTGGGAACTCTATCTAAAATATGAGCGATATTTGTGTGTAGTTTAAGGTTAAAGTAAATAAGGGTAAAAAAGCTTTACAAAAAATGTTCTCGAAAATAACCTGCAATAGCCGCAAACAAAGATATATAGCTTATTCTCATTAAACTTTAGAGTTACCAGCAAAAAATGAAATTCCCTCGAGGATGGAATTTTAAATTTTAAAATGGCACCTAAAACAAAAACATTCTTTCAAATTTAAAGTTCGACACACTTTTGTTCGGCACACATAGCATACAAATATTCAATATCAATAACAATACATTGATAAATTATTTGCAACTGCAAAATTGTTTCCATTTCAATGCTAATATTTGTGATTTATCTGAAACTATTTAGTTTTACAATTCAACCCTAGCAAACAGCAATCAATAGCAACAACACTCTGAATTTCAAATAGAAAATACGAAACAAGAATCATCATAGTCATCCATTCATCATTTGCAAAATTATGCACTCCTTATCGTCATCATCACCATCATTCGAACATTATTATTATTATTATTGTGATTCTCATCTCGATGATTGCAATTGTTTTGTGCTTACACTTCACTTCATTTCACAATCATTTAAACACCCTCATTTTTATGGATTATGCCACTTGCCTTCTTCAGGACTCCTCAAAAAACATTTTTTTGTTTTTGTTTTGTTGCAAAATAATGCTCTGGCAAATGATAAGGTGGGAAATTCTCGCAGCCCCCTCCACCCCCAAAAAGGTGATAATCTATGAAAATATGCTGGGCGTTGTAAGTGGCGCAAAATAAGAAAATTTTTGAAACGAAATAAATAGTAGGCGTAACGAAACACACACATTCACATACACACTCATTCTACAGCTAAACAGAAAAAGCACAATATTATCCCATGTTACGGACAAAAGGTTTATGAACGTACTTGAAGGTGTTTAAAGAAACGGATATAAGGCACGCCTTTCAATACGAACACCCAAAGAAGAATGAAAGCCAAAAATTATACTCGTCTACAAAAAGCAGGAAATTGAGGTCTTATGGTGTTGGGCCACTTGCCGAGTAATACCAAAATAAAGAGCAAAGTGAATTTCGTCTATGGCATTTCATTTGCATTAATGACATACAAAAGTGTACCATTATTTTCGATTTTTTGGCAAATGAATAGGCACAGTGTATGGTCTTGAAAAAAATATTCTTTAACAAGTGAAAAAGCTTTAAGTTCGGCCGGGCCGAACTTTGGATACCCTCCACCATAGATATACTGACAGGTACTTGAAATGAAAATATAAGGAAAATACCAAAAAGTGGACCTATATCGACAATTCCACAAACCGATTATGTAAACCTTAATGTAAAATATAAAACAAATTTCAGAAATTTTTAATGGATAATTATACCCTCAGCTTTATGGCCAATGAGGGTGTATACACTTCGACACCGTTAAAATGGTTCTAGACCAGCGGTCGGCAACATATACATATGCATTTGTTTGATCACACAGACACAATGTGTGTGAGAGTAACTTTCGCTCTCTCGAGAAACTTCGTCTGCAATAATACATTCTTACGATCAAAATCATAAAAACAAGCGACAGCACAACCGCCTTCATCAACAGTTCAAACGAGACTGATTGGTGGTTGTTTACGTTCGCGCTTTCTGTGAGTGCACATGTGCGCTAAATCGCCGACCATTGTTCTAGACCCCTAGACCTCTTTGGACCAAATTTGTTTCCGAAAATTTTTTGTAGGGAAATTTGTTACCATAAGCAACTACAAAATACCAAATTTCAGCGAATTCGGTTAAAAAATGTGCTCAAGAACCTCAAAATAGCGAAAATTTGGGGTACACTTATATGGGGGCTACCAGAAAAATTAGACTTTCTCCATTAAAAATTATAAATATAGTATAATTTTTAGTGGAAAAATGTGGTACCCAATAAGAACCAAATGTACCAAATTTGGAAGAATTCGGTTGAAAAACGCGCTCAAGAACCCCAAAATACCGACATTTGGGGGGTACCCTTATATGGGGGCTACCAGAGAAATTAGACCTATATTTATAATTTTTGGTAGAGATATTTGGCACCCAATAAGAACCAAATGTACCAAATTTCAGCGAATTCGGTTGAAAAACGCGCTTAAGAACCCCAAAATACCGACATTTGGGTGGTACCCTTATATGGGGGCTACCAGAAAAATTAGACCTATATTTATAATTTTTAGTGGAGGGATTTGCTACCCAATAAGAACTCGAAGTACTAAATTACAGCCAATTCGATTGAAAACTACGATCAAAACCCCCAAAATACTGAAAATTGGGAGGTACATTATATGGGGGCTACCAGAAAATGTGGACCTATATTTATAATTTTTTGTGGAGAAATTGGGTACCCAATAGCAACTTTATATACCAAATTTCAGCTAATTGGGTTGAAAAACACGCTCAAGAACCCCAAAATACCGAAAATGTGGGGGTACCCTTATATGGGAGCTATGCCTATCCCATCTTCGAACTTGACCTGCCTGCAGACAAAAGAAAATTTTGGAGATCTATCTCAACTCGTTTAGACGCTAGAGTGATTACAACAGACGGACGGACAAAGGGTCAGGCTTAGATCGTCTTAGAATTTTACGCTGATCAAGAATATATATACTTTATAGGGTCGGAAATGATTATTTCGATGAGTTACAAACGGAAAAACAAAATTAATATACGCTCCATACTATGGTGGAGGGTATAAAAATCCACGCCTTATAGGTGATCGAAAAAAAATATTCTTTAAAAAATCCACGCCTTATAGGTGATCGAAAAAAATATTCTTTAAAAAATCCACGCCTTATAGGTGATCGAAAAAAAATATTCTTTAAAAAATCTACGCCTTGAGGACTTCGAAAAAAAATATTCTTTAAAAATTCCACGCATTATAGGTGATCGAAAAAAATATTCTTCAAAAAGTCCACGCATTATAGGCGATCGAAAAAGATATTCTTTAAAAAATCCACGCCTTATAGGCGATCGAAAAAGATATTCTTTAAAAAATCCGCGCCTTATAGGTGATCGAAAAAATATTCTTTAAAAAATCCACGCCTTATAGATGATCGAAAAAATATTATTTAAAAAATCCACACCTTATAGGTGGTCGAAAAAAATATTCTTTAAAAAATCCACGCCTTATAGGTGGTCGAAAAAAATATTGTTTAAAAAATCCACGCCTTATAGGTGGTCGAAAAAAATATTCTTTAAAAAATCCACGCCTTATAGGTGGTCGAAAAAAATATTCTTTAAAAAATCCACGCCTTATAGGTGGTCGAAAAAAATATTCTTTAAAAAATCCACGCCTTATAGATGATCGAAAAATATTCTTTAAAAAATCCACGCCTTATAGGTGGTCGAAAGAAATATTCTTAAAAAAATCCACGCCTTATAGGTGGTCAAAAAAATATTCTTCAAAAACTCCACGATTTTTTTTTTATATTTTTTTTAATTATTTTAAATTGTCTCCGTGGATTCGAAACACTGTGCCATTTACCCAACCCCAAAAATAACAGAGCATATTGTATTCGATGTCCGTAACTGAGTATACTTGGCGTTATCCAATTCACCTTCACATAATATGCAATCAGTTTGTTTGGTGATGTGTGTTGCATTTTCAAAAAAACACACACACACAATAACAACAAGGACATTCCATTGTTAGTGTTTTTGTTGTTTTTATGCACTCAGGCAAATATGTATATTCCCTTGATCACGAATACCTAAAAGACAAAACAAAAATCACTTTCATCAGAACACATTTATGCACAACACAACACCATCCAAAACACCTTGCATGTGTGTCTGTGTGTGTGTGTGTGTAAGTGCGAGTGTGCATATTAAGCCAATGGGACAGAGAAATGAACAATTCATATGTATATTCTACATTATTCCCTAGGTTATTTGCTTTTACTAACGTCCTTCTCCATAATAATAATTCATAATCATTATTCATCCCTTGAACCAAACTGGCATTCCATATTGTCATTGAAACCTATTGTATGGGATAAGGGGATTCATTTATGGCACAAATCAAATTGCTTTGAGTTTTGAAGACAATATATAATTGTGTTTAAGTAATTTGTTGATTTTTGTACCCTACAACAGGTATTGGGTGGATATTTGAAATTTTATTTATATCATTGAAGGTTTTGTATCGACGGAAGATAATCTACCAGCCTTCTTTATACAATAAATACCGCTACCGCTCTCCCGTAGCTAGAAAGCATTTATTGAGTCTTTTATAGATAGGAGATAGTCAATGACAATATAGTCTAAATGAGTAGGGTAAATAAGTGCATTCGATTGAAATGTGTCTCTATATAAATTTTGGTTTCGATCATTGCCGTCAGATAGCGTTTTATGTTTGTGGCGTAGATATGAACCATCAGTGATAAATCATGTGATCTATACCGCAGTCACAAACCAGAAATGTTCTATCGATAATACCGGTAGTAATGTGTAGATTGCCGGTAGTAATGTGTAGATAGCTGTTATCGTGATTCACAAAAAGAGTCTGGAGTGTAATCATTGATTGAATTGTCGAGAGTTTCGACAGGAATGTCTTATTTAGCTTTATATAACACAGGGCCATTGCGTCTCAACAAAATTAAATGAGGGGAACACTGATACGTCTCTCGTACATGATTTTATAAATGTATAATAAATGTTAGCCATCATTTAATGTTAGTCATCAAGAGTGAGATCAGGTCTATGCAAGATACATGTAATGTAAGCTACCAGAGTGCCGTTGGGTCTCGATTTAGTGTAGCCACCAAGGGTGTCGATAGGACTATTAATTTTTTTCAAATACCGTGAATCGGCTTGGTCTCAACTTAGGGTTAGTCGTCAAGAGAGCCTTCCGGTATTTTGCAGGAAAATTTGGGTACAGCGTAGATAGGTCTCTGGTCGTGCAGTTTTTCTATAATAGCCGTGGTCGGTTGAGTCTCAACTCAATGTTAGTTGTCAAGAGTGCCAACAACCAACGAAGTAGCCAGAGGGAGACCCTGGGGCCCGGGTACCTGAAATTAAGGGCTGTTGTGTATCAGCGTATATAACTGAGAGTTTTTGGGTTTCAAAGTAATAGTAATCATCAAACGTGCCGACAGGTCTCTCGCATTATATTACACATATTCAAAAAGAATGCTACTTGTTTGAATTTAGGGTTAGTCGTCAAGTGTACATCAAGTCGTATGTCGTGTATTTTGTCTAACATAAACGAGCGCCAATGTGTCTCTATTTTGAGTTCGTCTTTAAATGTGCTGGCAATTCCTTTGCAATAACTTTTATGTAAGACTGCATACGACCGTTGGGTCTCTGGCATAACCGTTAGGGCTGGCCGTCTGGTCATGTCCTTTTGTATAGTATTTAATAATAGCTATCAAAAATGTAAAGAAAATCCCTTTAGGAGAGGGTTTCTGGGTTACAGTTTAGGGTCAGTGGTCAAGAATGTCGTCAGGTACCTTGACGTGTATGTAGTTCAACATAATCGATCACTAACATAACCGAGTACTGTATGGCTAAGATAACCGAGTACAGTATGGTATCAATTTGGTCGTAAAGAGTGACGGATGGTAATTGCTTAATAACGACCAACTTATGCTGAGATGGTATATAATCTGGCGAGTAACATGTTTTGTTTGGTGTACATAGTGTCATTTCTGTTCACCTTTGCGTCTCGTATGACCGTTTCCAGCTGGATGTTAAAAAGATCACACGCCAAACTGTCACCTTGCCTGAATCCTCGTTCGATATTAAAGGGTTCGGATAGTTTAAGTTATCCTGCATAGCCTTAATTTCTCAGGAATGCCGAAAGCAAACATGGCTTTAAATGCCTCTGAACGGATAGGGCTGTCGAATGCGGCTTTTTAGTCGACGAATAGGTGCAATGTGTCCATGTATTTTTCGTGGGTATTTTCCAAGATTTGGCTCAGAGTGAAAATCTGGTCAATGTTGGATTTGTCGCATTGGTATAGTCCAATAATGACATTGACCATTGGCTTCAGTCGTTCAAGCAGTACGCTGGATAGCACATGATTTGCGATGGGAAGGAGACTTATTCCTCTATCGTTTTGTCTCCTTTTTTTTGCACGGGACACAGGATATTGAGGTTCTAATCAATGTGCATGCATTCCCCTAGCCAAATTGTACTAATCAGCTGCATACTCCTGACCAGCATCTGACCACCAGACTTGAATTAATTGCTACTCTGACCTAATCTTGTGTAGTGTATACCACACTCTATCCGATCATCTCTTATTGGCTCTGGAGTATCTTCTTCAACGCCACTATTTGAAACATGTATCTTTTCAAAATTCTCCTTCCAGATACTCAGGACTCTGCCTTTATCTGTCACCAGGTTTCCTTCTTCATCTCTACAGGAGGATGTGCCTGCACCAAAACCTTCGTACTCGTTGGAAAAATTTCCGGACTTAATTCTGACTTCTGTACATCTCGATTTGCTCACGCTTACGTTTTTCTTGTTCTTTCATCTTTTTTCTGAAAATACGTTTCTCCTCGTTTCTCCCGGTAATTCTCCATCGCATTACGTGTGGCTAATGTCTTCTGGGTTGCCCTATACTCTGCATTTTTCACATCAATAGCATTATGACACTCCTGATCGTACCATGGGTTTCTTGATGGTGGTCTTTGGTACCCAAGTGTTGCTTTTTCTGCAGTTTGTATGAAGTGGGAAATTCTTTGTCATTGTGCTTCTATATTATTATCGGGACAAGGAGTGCTTACGTCAAGCAGTTGGGTGAGTTGAGCGGAGTAGGCTACTGCTACCTGTTGGGTTTCCAATTTTTCGACGTTGAGTTTCCGTTTTGTGTTACATCGCACCTATGCTGCTACATTAAGACGGGTGCGAACCTTGGCTGCCACAAGGTAATGGTCCAAATCGATATTCGCTTCTCGATCGATCGAACGTCTAAAACACTGGATGTTGTGCGTCTATCACAACATGATCAATTTGATTTCTCGTTGCTTGATCAGGAGAGATCCAGGTGACCTAGTGTATATCGAGATGCTTGAATCTGGTGCTGCTAACTACCATGTTTTTTGCTGCCGCGATGTCAATAAACCTCATTCCGATGTCGGATGTTTCTTCATGAAGGCTGAATTTTCCGACGGTGAGGCCAAAGATATTTTCCCTTCCGATTTTTGCATTAAAATCTCCTAGCAGAATTTTAATGTCGTGGCCAGGGCAGTGGTCATACACTCGTAAAATATGTCTTTGGTCTACTCATCTTTGTTTTATGTCGGATCATGGGCGCAAATAAGACTGATGTAGAAGAACTTTGCTTTTATACGGATTACAGCAAATCGCTCACTACTTCAACGGGTGATGCAAACAGCTACCCCAAGTGACACCGCGTGGAGGTCAGTGTCCACAATTGAGATGAAAAATGGACCAAGATAAGCCTGGGCTTTGTCGTGTTAAAGCCTAGTGGAACGCATTTTCCGACCGGAACTACTTGCATCACTGAACATTTTCAATATTAGTCTGTTTCTACATAGCCCCGATACAAATGTCGTGTCGGAAAGAGATAACTCTATCTTAAGGTATGTCACATGTCGATCATGCATTATCAGTCCACGCTAAATTCTTGTCGTTTTAGTCCACCTACAAAATTTGGAAATTTAATTATGTATTTTGAATGTCCCCCTCATGCAGGAGGGTATAAAATCTGCAGCTTGGATGAACCTCACTAGGTTGTTATTTGTTTCTTAATCGGCAGGAAAAAATGACGTTATGGGGCGCCATCTCTGATTTGTGTCGCACAAAGATGCCTCTATCTCGAGGTATGTCACATGACGATCATCGATTATCAGTTTACGCTACATCGCGTGCTAAAAAATTTAAAAGTTTCTTATAAAAAAGTCGGCGAAATATACATAATAGCCCTCGTAATTATCCTCTCTTTTCCATCACCTAAAATTTAAATATGTCTCTAAAGAATTTATCTTCCCATCTATTTTTCTACGAAATTTTCCAATGCACATTAAAACAAAAGTAATCAAAAGTATCAGAAATGCCTTCAAGGTCTTCCTTGTAGTCTTGAAGATTGAAATAATTCACATTAACACCTGCCAACAATATGGTTATTATGTGAAAACCATTCCCAAAGGGTGTTTACACAGTTCACTTTGGCCTCGGTTATTCTCTTTTTTTGGATTGCAACAACAAAAGCAGAGGTTCAACAATAAAAAAAATCTTGAACTCTTTGTTTGGAATTTTTGCTTTGTGTAAAGCTATTACTGTTTGGGTTTTTTTCGACATTTTCATTCTGTCAGTGGTGTACTGGATGTGGGTACACAAACACACACTCTCACACACACCTTCATATATACAAATCAAGCCATATAAATGCATGCCCTTTATGAAGAATTTGAGTACTAAATGAACGCACTTACCCAATCTGCTTGAACACCACAAACGGCTCACTCCTCCCCCACCCACACACACCCTCAACAAATACCCACATCACCCCATTGAGTAATGATTTACACATAGACGTTAGCATTTTAATTTCTCACTTTACAGGATATTCATAGACACAAAGGTACAAGAACACCAAGTTCTCGTCTGTTTTGCATATGTAAGCCTTTGTTGTTGTTGTTGCTGTTCTTGTTGTTGGGTTTTTTATTGTGGCGGAAATTGTGTGTTTTTTAATTCATCAGGAAATTGCCAACATTTTTATTGTTTTTGTATACGGTTGGTGTTTGGTATTGCTGCTGCTGTTGTTGTTCTTCTTGTTGTTGCTGTTACCTATGCTGTGGTGTCAGTGGCTGGTTTTTGTTGTTGTTGCTGCTGTTGTTGTGGTGGAAGTAGTATATTGTATATGTTGGCAATTCATGAGTTGTTGGCCTTATTGTAGCTGTTGCCATTGTTCTTTCCTTTTTTTCCGAGCAACACACCACATTCATCAGGATTTGCTGTGTGGATGTATGTGTGAGTGTTTGTTTTTCTTATAGCTCTGAGTGTAATATATGTGAAAATACAAAACGTCGTTGTTATTATTTAAGTCCGCTTTTTTACTTTAACTCTCTAAACGTGGCAATAGGTGTGAATATATGCATGCGGAAATTTAACTTGAGGAGGATCGCGTTAAGGATTATGGGAGATAGGCATGATAAAATATCAGATTTAGATTTTTACAAATATAATACATGGCTCAGGGGCCTTAAGAAAATGTCGTAAATACATGACTCAGACGCCCATATGAACATGTCGAAATCGAAAGAACCCTTGTAGATTCTCAATAATCAGGTGATCTGATATACGAAATGTCAGCTGGACCCATTCATGAAAGTGGAAATATTTATCCTCAACCAGTAAAATGTTCTTAGGTTCGGTTCACATTTAAAATTCCTTAAATCGGCGGGACTTCATTTGTGGCATATGTTTTTGCATTGCTTGTTCGTATTTTATTATGGCTCTGAATAAATTTCATACTGACAGACATTCAAGTTGAATAACTGGGCTATGAATTGTAACATCCTGAATACTCTGCGGGGCTATGATAAATGGGCTATTAAAAAAGTAGACCTACATAGAGAATTATCTGGGAAATTACAGCGATTTCGAATGAAAATACCGAAAATGTGTCGGGACCTGTTGAAGAACAGACCTACATAGATAATTTCTGCATATTACAGCCTCTTCTGTAAAAATCAATTGGGAGGGAACTTTATATGGTGGCTATGTTGAGACACCATATTTACCAAAAAAATTTCCTGAAAATAGGTTTTTACCCTCCAATAATTCGGAGTGCCAAATTACAGCCACTTCAGTGGGAAATTGTCGCCGATCGCATACCGAAAATGTTATCTAAATATGTTTTCACTAGCAGGGTATGCCAAAATAATGTCACTTTGATTAAATATTGGATTTGTATTGACATACGTGACTTATACACGACTTTAGCAACGAAAATAGTTAGCCAAGCATTTTCTCTTTATTTGCGAGAATAACAAAAGTCTGTTAGAAGCGGATTACCCATCAATGTCGTTGTTTTAGAGCTCTCATCTTTGTTGGTTTCTCTGAATTTGGAATCTTTGTGGGTTTTTTATACCCTTCACCACACTATGGCACAGGGTATTATGTCTTTGTGCATATTTTTGTAATAGACGAAAGGAAACGAGATAGACACATGTTTCCTTCTGAAAATATGCATAGAATCACTTTCTAAGTTGATTTATTCATGTCCGTCGGTTCAGATTTAGATTTAGGTCCTATATATATTTTCGTCCGATTTAATGTAAATGGTTTACCAAAGTCCATATATATTTTAGATTTGCATTAAATTTGGCATAGCGTCCTTGGCTCTCAAATAATTTCGTCTGATTTTAAGTAGAACCCAAAATATGTCCAATAGGAACAAAACGTGAATAAAATCCGTTCATATTTGAATATAGCTTCTATATCTATTTTCATCCTATTTTAAGTAAATGGTGCACCAAACGCCCATATATGTTAATTGGGCTCCAAATATTCAACGGGTGCCCCATTGATATTTGCTTTAAATCGATTTACATAATTTTGTCCAATTGTAACAAACGAATTACATGACATTGATCTAAGTCGGTTCACATTTAGATAAAGGTCACATATTTTAGTTCATCCAATTTCATGTCAATAGCGCTTCAGCTAGGATCCATTTTTTATATACCCATAGTGGTGAAGGGTATCATATAGTCGGCCCCGTCCAACTTTACTACTTTCCTTACAGTTTTTTTTATTTTTATACCCTTCACCACACTGTGGTACAGGGTATTATGTCTTTGTGCATATGTTTGTAACAGGCAAAAGGAAACGAGATAGACACATGGTTCCTTTTGAGAATATGCATAGAATCACTTTCTGAGTCGATTTATGCATGTCCGTCCGTCCGTCCGTCCGTCTGTCCGTCTGTCCGTCTGTCCGTCTGTCTGTCCATGTTAAATTGTAAACAAAGTACAGGTCGCATTTATGATCCGAATTGGATGAAATTTGGCATAGGTCACTTATTCGGCCCAAGGACGAACCCTATTGAATTTGGGAAAAATCGGTTCAGATTTAGATATAGCTCCCATATATATATTTAACCGATTTAATGTAAACGGTCCCTATATATCTTTCGATTTGCACGAAATTTGGTACAGGCTAATCATTTAGGCATATAATGATGTCTGCCAAGTTTCATGAAAATCGGTCCAGATTTAGATATAGCTCCCATATATAGTTTCGCCCGATTTCAGGTAAATGGTGCCCCAAAGTCCCTATATATCTTTTGATTTGCACGAAATTTGGCATAACGTACTGAATTAAGCCTAGAGTGATGTCTGCCAAGTTTCGAGAAAATCGGTCCAGATTTAGATATAGCTCCCATATATAGATTCGTCCGATTTCATGTAAATGGTGCCCCAAAGTCCCTATATATCTTTTGATTTGCACGAAATTTGGCATAACGTACTGAATTGAGCCTAGAATGATGTCTGCCAAGTTTCATGAAAATCGGTCCTGATTTAGATATATCTCCCATATATAGTTTCGTCCGATTTCATGTAAATGGTGCCCCAAAGTCCCTATATATCTTTAGATATGCACGAAATTTGGTAAAACCTAATCATTTAGGTCTAGAATGATGTCTGCAAAGTTTCGTGAAAATCGGTCCAGATTTAGATATAGCTCCCATATATAGTTTCGTCCGATTTCATGTAAATGGTGCCCCAAAGTCCCTATATATCTTTCGATTTGCACGAAATTTGGCATAACGTATTGAATTGAGTCTAGAATGATGTCTGCCAAGTTTCATGAAAATCGGTCCTGATTTAGATATATCTCCCATATATAGTTTCGTCCGATTTCATGTAAATGGTACCCCAAAGTCCCTATATATCTTTCGATTTGCACGAAATTTGGCATAACGTACTTAATTGAGCCTAGAAGGATGTCTGCCAAGTTTTATGAAAATTAGTTCAGATTTCTATATAGCTCCCACTTATAGTTTCGTCCGATTTCATGTAAATGGTGCCCCAAAGTCCCTATATATCTTTCGATTTGCACGAAATTTGGTACAGCCTAATCATTTAGGTCTAGAATGATGTATGTAAAGTTTCGTGAAAATCTGTCCAGATTAAGATATAGCTCCCATATATAGTTTCGTCCGATTTCATGTAAATGGTACCCCAAAGTGCTATATATCTTTCGATTTGCACGAAATTTGGCATAACGTACTGAATTGAGCCTAGATTGATGTCTGCGTTGTTTCGTGAAAATCGGTCCACACTTAGATATAGCTCCCTTTTATTATAGATTGATTTTAAGTACTTGACACACCAAGGAACCAATAGGAACAAAACGTTCTGAAATTAGTATAACGTATCCTGTGACAAGTTTGTTTGAAATCGCTTAATATTTGGCCCGATTTCAAGTAAATTGGGCATCAAACTCCTCATGTTAGTCAGTTTGACATCAAATTTTGCACAACGTACAAAATTGAGCATAGAATTATGTAGTTTCGTTTTCTAGAAGTACAGACATAGCCCAACGGATGACCTATTTATATTTGTTTGAAGTCGATTTACATACTTTATGGATAGATCTACGTAGATTCACATTTAGATAAATATCACATATTTTATTTCATTCAAGTTCATGCTAATAGTCGTTTTTAATATACCCATAGTGGTGAAGGGTATCATATAGTCGGCCCCGTCCGACTTTACTACTTTCCTTACTGGTTTATTTTGGTCTTTGAAGATCCACACGATCGATTGCTGGTTTGGTTCGAGGTTCGACGAAATTATAATCTACTGTTTAATGTCTGTTGAAATTCTGTACATACATTGCTATTACTCATAGAATAGTTGGTTTGAAAATGTGATATATCCGACGGTTAAGCCGCATTTTTCCACCGTGAATCCTGTAAATTGTCATTTAATGTTTTAGCTTTGTTCCCATGTGAAGGTCCCTCATATTCGGTATATTAAAAGATTTAGGTGCATTTTCTAACCGAAGAGACTGAAATATTGTATTCCGAATTTCCACAATTTGAGGGTTCAAGAGTTGAAGGTATATATTGTCATAGACACGGTATTAATGTGAGATGAAAATTGCCACAGCCTTTAACTTAGATATAGGCCCCATATATAATTTGGTTCGATTTTATGTAAATGGTGTACTAAACTCCCAATATATTAGTTTGGGGAAAAAGAAATCCAATATTTTTTCGATACAATCAGTACAACCATCTTCCGAAAAAATAATGTATTTCTTTTTCCCCAACCTAATATATCAGATTGAGACAAATGTTTCATCATCATTCGTCCTATATTCTGTAAATAGGGCACTAAATATAGCTAACATATATATTTTTGTCAGATTTTACTTAAATGATGCACAAAAGTCCTTATATCAAATTAAATCTAGAATGATGGTGCTAAGTTTCATAAAAATCAGATTTAGATATAATTATCATATATGTGTTCATCTAACTTTATGTAAATGGTGCACTAAACTTCGATTCAGATTTAAGTCTGGAAGGGAATGTGTTAAATTTGGTTGAAATCAGTTCAGATTTAGATATAGCTCCCATATATGTGTTCAACCGATTTTATGTTAATTGTGCACTAAACATCCAATGTTTGTCCGCTTAAGAAGAAGTTTGGAATACCATACCGTTTCATCGATATCAGATTTAAACGTATCTCCCATATATATCTCCCATATATTTACTTTCGTCCAAATTTTGTATATGGTGCACCAAGGAGGCTATTTTTTTCATATACACGAAATTTGCACATCGATTTGAATTTAGTCTAAAATGGCGTGAGCCAAGTTTCTTTGAAATAGATTCAGAATAGACGGATTTTTGCCAAATATTTTCAGATTTAGATAATCTTCATATATTTACGAGTTTTATGCCTTTTTAGGGCGAAGGATCATTCATTTAAATGTTTTTATTAATTGCCTACAAATAAGTTGTATTTATGTCGAATATTATTGCGAAATTGCATCTATATATTTACGTCTGAGTTCATGCAAATTGTGTACCGATCGATATTAAATGTTGGATGAGCACTGCGTACCAAATAGCGTATGAAACGATTGCTCAAAATGGTCCAGATTTACCTATAATTAATATACATAATTTTGGTATAAATGGTACACCAAATAACCGAAGTCTGTCCGATTGGCATGTTATGTTCCATAGAGTTCAGAATGATATGTGTATTCGCAGATTTGAATTGGTTCAAATATCTATATACATCACTTATTTAATCAGTTTAACATGTTTTTCCAATTCGCTGGAATTGCAAGCGTAAAAATGTGTATTTTTATGGCCGCTTTTACATGTTCTTTCGAAATAAAAAGCTTTGAAATTTGGCTCACGCACAGCTACTATTCTTATTCGGTCTACGTTTTTGTATCTACTATGATATTGGGGGTTCTTTAAACCTTGACCTCAATTTTTGTGCAACTACCAAAACGATCGTTTGATATTGAATTCACCGGAAAGATGTTTATGTTACCTGCAAAAAAACATCTTCATCCGTTCAAAAGTTACCGACTTTTCGCCAGGAAATACGATTTTGAACCACTAATTTGGCTTTGACATTTTTAGGTGTATGACCAATGCCTTCCTCGAAAATTGTCAATATAGGGTCATGTATATATCCAATTATCCCTCACATTAAGTTCCTTCGTCGTCCTTCGGAGTCGAAACCTGGATAAATACTCTTGGCGAAGCTAATATGATATTTGGATTTAGAGACCTAGATAAGTACTCTAGGTGGGGCATGTGACAGAGCCATTGGGGATTAGATGCCTAAAAGTACTCTCACAACAAGAGAGATATATATTCTAAAGAAGGCAAAATATTGTATTTTACAAGATTTTACTGCAAGATACCTTAATAAGTATTCAAGAAAGGATACGGACGGATTCTGCTGCAAGATACCCTAAGTGGTACTCAAGAACCCAAGCAAGGATATATGAACCCAAGAAAGAGACTTTAATAAGAATTCTAGCAAGGATACGGACAGATTTTACTCAAATAAGGATATGAAATCAGGAATACTACAGGATTCTACTAACTAGGGAGCTGGGCCTGGATAAGTACCATAGGGCAGCTTTTGAAATTTGTTCAAGTTGGAGACTTAACTGAGGTCTATGATTCTTTTCTGGTCTTGTTCTGAATGAAAAATGGTTAAATTATTTTTAAATGATTAAAACCCCAACCTAAGACGATTTTCCGAAATTATCATCCCTCTACACCCTATTACCACCAGCAATTCAGATATTTCCAAAACAATTTCGTTTTGCTGTTTTTATAAAATTCTTGTATCTAAAATTTCCATATGTTTATTCTATACTGCTGTGTTTTATTGTCACAAAAGGTTTCACCAAAATAACACAAACACACACATAGACAATACACACACAAAAATAAAGCTATAGAGCGCGAGATTGCGTTTTTTGTATATACGACAAGGATTTATTGTCTTGTTTAGAACAATTTTTTTTAACGACTAATATTTTTGTTGGTCCTAAAATAATAAAAACAATGCTGAAATGCCAGTAACAACAATAAACATTGCTGCTGTTGTCGCCGATGCTTGTTGGAGGGGGGAATGTTACATTCTGTTCTTTTTTGTTTTCTCTGAATTTGGCTTAATGTTTCATCTGCCTGCCTGTTGAAATTAAAAGTTGTCAAGTGGTTAAAAGGCAAACAAAAAATGGAAAAAGCAGCAAATATGAACAATAGCATTTTTACATAAAAGTGTCACTCACCAGTGACATTAACGAGGCATGTAACATGTGTGTTAATGGATAGAAATTTTGGACTAAAACCACACTCACACACAGGCACACATACGTACAGGTACATGGAAACGCTTTCCAATATACATATTTCGGATTTTTTGTTTTTTTTTTCGCCAGAAAAAACGTCGTCTATTGATGACAATGGTCCGTGGGGAAATATTAAAAGCTTAGTTCGCTTATTGATATGGACAGTGGGGATTTCAAGGTTAGCAAAATAAATTTCATGTGAATTTTAAGAAATTTATAGGTAGTTAAATAACACATGTGTCTATATTGTTGAAAGAAAGTTATTCTAAGAACTTGTAATGAAATAAAACGTTTTACATTAGCATACAAACACAATTTACAACCAATAAGAAAGTAGTAAAGTCGGACTGGCCGACTATATGATTCACCACATTCACCACTTTGGGTATATTCTACATATGTATCCTAAAAACTGCATGTCTATGTTCCCTCTTTCTCCAATCTATCCTAACTTTAATTTCATTCGAGCAGATTTAGAGCCGCCTGCTTAACATGGGGAAAATTTATGGAAAACGATTTATAGCAAAATTGATACACGCTATTCGGTACGCCGCGTTGTTAAAAATATAATCTATCTGTGGGAGCTATTTCTAAGTCTGTGCAAATCGAAGGATATATAGGAACCTTGGTGCACCATTTACATAAAATCGGACCAAAATATATATGGGAGATATGTCGGAATCTAAACCGATTTTCCTGACACTCATCATTCTAAACTCAATTCAGTACGTTATGCCAAATTCGTGCAAATCGAAGGATATAAAGGGACTTTGGTGCATTATTTACCTAAAATCGGATAAAAATATATATCTAAATCTCAACCGATTTTCACGAAATTTAACACACATCGTTTTAGACTTAATTCAGTACGCTGTGGCAAATTTCGTGCAAATCGAAGGATATTTAAGGACGTTGGCGCATCATTTACATAAAATCGGATGAGCATATATATGGGAGATATATCGAAATCTCGACCGATTTTCCCGAAACTCATCATTTTAGACGCAATTTGTAACGCTAAGCCAAATTTTGTGCAAATCGAAGCATATAAAAGGACTTTGATGCACTATTTACCTAAAATCGGACGAAAATATATATGGGAGCTATATCTAAATCTGAACCGATTTTCACAAAATTTAACACACATCGTTCTAGAATTAATTCAGTACGCTATGCCAAATTTCGTGCAAATCGAAGTATATATAGAGACTTTGGAACACCATTTACCTTAAATCGGACGAAAATATATATGGGAGCTATATCCAAATCTGAACCGATTTTCAGGAAACTTGACACACATCGTTCTAGACTTAATTCAGTACGCTATGCCAAATTTCGTGCAAATCTAAGTATATATGGGAAATTACAAAAATCGTTTAAATTCCTTGAAGCTGAGGTTTGCAAGGTTATAACGCGCGAAATATGAACATATTGCATATAATTTAAATTCAATTCTATAAAATGAAGTGTTTTTGTCAAAATCTTAAAATATTGGTAATAAATAATAAGTTTGGTGGAAGTTGTGATGGTGGTAATGTAAAAAAATGGGTGAAAATGTGTTGAAGCCAACGAGTTTTTTTGTGTTCGTTCCTGATTTGTGACTAAACTACCCAACGCACGCACATGTGATCAGTGACTAAGTTGCAGAATACCCCATGGACAATATGGTTCTAATGTATGATTTTTCAATATAATCACTGCATCCACCCAAAATGGATGCTGACATTTTGAAGTCGGGTTTTCCGTGTTTTTTTTTAATTTTTCTTATAATTAGGATGCGCATCCAGATAATCGAATAAACTAATTATAGGATTGTAGAACTCGTGATTCTGCTTCGTTTAGTGTATATCTCATGAATGTGCTCACTGTAGCTTCCTTGCAATTGGGTTCCAAAGACGAAAATTTGGTGCGTAAATTTTCATAAGAAAGATATTTTTTGAGTCTAAAATTAAGAAAGTCCATTCAAATTCCGTGGAACCCCGCGTGATTTTAGTTTTTTTACGTGCCGGATCTAATGAGCCCATCCATGTTCAATTCCGCCCAATAAAACGGCGGATATAGGTACCTTGAATGTGGGAAAAACTGCAAAAACTTATTTTGACAAATTCGCGTAAATAATCGCGGTTTTCTTCGAATTAATTTTACATGCATTTATGCTTGTATTGTCAAATTCGCGAATCTGCGTGGAAATAGTTCAAAAATACATTGATACGCGAATAATATGCGTATTTTATCCAAAATTGATTGTGGAGGCACATCCGCGGTTTTTAACCGATCCTTTTAAAATAGGTGTCCTTTTGTGTATTTTCATAGGAGATTACTGAAATCGGATGCGCATAAAAATCGTATGCACGTTGCGTGATTTTTAGCCATTTTTAGGGTTTTTGCATAGTAAAGTGCATCGAGCGGCACACTTTGACCGCTATATTAAACCTCGAAAAATTCATAATTATTGGAAGAGATTGATTTGGTTTATACGAAAAACGCATGCGCATCAACTGATTTCAACTAATTCGCGAATTGCAAGCTTTTCAATATTGATCATTTTTATGTATTGTAAGTGCAATATATTTAGCCATTAATGACGTCGAAACTCTTATCAGATGAATCTATCGATATTTAACAATCATATAAAAGAATTTGCAGAAGAAAGCGTCGTATATTTTAGAAGATTAAGGCAAAACCGTATCCTCTTAACCATACTAAAAAAATCGAAAATTCAAAAAAAAAAAAAAAAAAAAAAATTTTTTTAATTCAAAAATTAATTTATTTTATTTTCCGATATCTTCATGTTTCTATTTGTTTTTCGCGACTATTAAACCGTATTTCAGTGTGATTTGACTAGTATGCAAAGAAAACAATGGTGTTTAAGCATTTGTGAAGAAATTCGCGAATTACAACGAATAGGAATCCATTTAATTTATATTTGAAATACAAGATTTAAAACCGCTATAACTTTTGTGCGCAGCATCCGAATTTGTGAACGCGAACAGATTTCGAATCAGCATATTTTTCTAAACCTATGTACCAAAAATCATAAATGTGCTCGCAAAAAAAATTTTCAAAATTTTTTTAATGGAATTTTAAAAGAATTTTGTAATTTCCCATATAGAAACTTTGGTACACCATTTACCTTAAATCGGACGAAAATATATATGGGAGCTATATCCAATATCGATTTTCACGAAACTTAAGACGCATCATTCTAGACCTAATTCATTACTCTGTACCAAATTTCGTGCAAATCGAAAGATATATAGGGAATTTGGTACACAATTTACCTTAAATCGGACGAAAATATATATGGGAGCTATATCCAAATCTCAACCGATTTTCACGAAACTTAACACACATCATTCTAGACCTAATTCATTAAGCTGTGCCAAATTTCGTGCAAATCGAAAGATATATAGGGACTTTGGTACACAATTTACCTTAAATCGGAGGAAAATATATATGGGAGCTATATCCAATATCGATTTTCACGAAACTTAACACACATCATTCTAGACCTAATTCATTAACCTGTGCCAAATTTCGTGCAAATCGAATGATATATAGGGACTTTGGTACGCAATTTACCTTAAATCGGACGAATATATATATGGGAGCTATATCCAAATCTGAACCGATTTTCACGAAACTTTGCACACATTATTCTAGACCTAATTCATTACTCTGTACCAAATTTCGTGCAAATCGAAAGATATATAGGGACTTTGGTACACAATTTACCTTAAATCGGACGAAAATATATATGGGAGCTATATCCAAATCTCAACCGATTTTCACGAAACTTAACACACATCATTCTAGACCTAATTCATTAAGCTGTGCCAAATTTCGTGCAAATCGAAGTATATATAGAGACTTTGGTACACCATTTACCTTAAATCGGACGAAAATATATATGGGAGCTATATCCAATATATTTTCACGAAACTTAACACACATCATTCTAGACCTAATTCATTAAGCTGTGCCAAATTTCGTGCAAATCGAATGATATATAGGGACTTTGGTACGCAATTTACCTTAAATCGGACGAATATATATATGGGAGCTATATCCAAATCTGAACCGATTTTCACGAAACTTTGCACACATTATTCTAGACCTAATTCATTACTCTGTACCAAATTTCGTGCAAATCGAAAGATATATAGGGACTTTGGTACACAATTTACCTTAAATCGGACGAAAATATATATGGGAGCTATATCCAAATCTCAACCGATTTTCACGAAACTTAACACACATCATTCTAGACCTAATTCATTAAGCTGTGCCAAATTTCGTGCAAATCGAAGTATATATAGAGACTTTGGTACACCATTTACCTTAAATCGGACGAAAGTATATATGGGAGCTATATCCAATATCGATTTTCACGAAACTTAACACACATCATTCTAGACCTAATTCATTAAGCTGTGCCAAATTTCGTGCAAATCGAATGATATATAGGGACTTTGGTACGCAATTTACCTTAAATCGGACGAAAATATATATGGGAGCTATATCCAAATCTCAACCGATTTTCACGAAACTTAACACACATCATTCTAGACCTAATTCATTAAGCTGTGCCAAATTTCGTGCAAATCGAAGTATATATAGAGACTTTGGTACACCATTTACCTTAAATCGGACGAAAGTATATATGGGAGCTATATCCAATATCGATTTTCACGAAACTTAACACACATCATTCTAGACCTAATTCATTAAGCTGTGCCAAATTTGGTGCAAATCGAAAGATATATAGAGGGACTTTGGTACACAATTTACCTTAAATCGGACGAAAGTATATATGGGAGCTATATCCAATATCGATTTTCACGAAACTTAACACACATCATTCTAGACCTAATTCATTAAGCTGTGCCAAATTTCGTGCAAATCGAATGATATATAGGGACTTTGGTACGCAATTTACCTTAAATCGGACGAAAATATATATGGGAGCTATATCCAAATCTCAACCGATTTTCACGAAACTTAACACACATCATTCTAGACCTAATTCATTAAGCTGTGCCAAATTTCGTGCAAATCGAAGTATATATAGAGACTTTGGTACACCATTTACCTTAAATCGGACGAAAGTATATATGGGAGCTATATCCAATATCGATTTTCACGAAACTTAACACACATCATTCTAGACCTAATTCATTAAGCTGTGCCAAATTTCGTGCAAATCGAAAGATATATAGGGGCCGTTTACATTACATCGGACGAAAATATATATGGGAGATATATCTAAATCTGAACCGGTTTTTCCCAATTTCAATAAGGTTCGTCCTTGGGCCGAATAAGTGACCTATGCCAAATTTCATCCAATTCGGATTATAAATGCGACCTGTACTTTGTTTACAATTTAACATCGACAGACAGACGGATGGACGGACATGCATAAATCGACTCAGAAAATGATTCTATGCATGTTCTCAAAAGGAGCCATGTGTCTATCTCGTTTCCTTTTGCCTGTTACGAACATATGCACAAAGACAACAAGTTGTTTTTTATTGGCAGGATTCTATTAAAGAGATCTTAATAATTACTCAAACAAGGATTTTAAGGCAAGATGCCATAACGAACACTCAACTCAGGATTCGAAAGGATTCTACGGCAAGTAACTTTAACAAGTACTCATCCAGGGATACGAAAATAGTATACAGTAAGATACCTTATTAATTACCTAAGCAAGGATATTACAGGATTGTACGGCAAGAGACTTCAATAAGCATTTAAAAGATATTACAGAATTATACCGCAAGAGACCTTAATAAGTTTTCAATTAAAGATTCTACTGCACGACGATTGGGATTTTAAAGACCTGGGTAAATACTCGCACTACGATTAGGGTATGGATGCTTTACATAAGTTTTGCTCACGTGGTTTTATTGTAAATATCGGAAGTATTATAATCGAAAAAGCCTTTATAAATACTTAAGGAAGGACATCATAGAACTCAACTCCAAGATATCTTAATATGTACTCAAACAAGGTTACAATAGAATTGAACTGAAAGAGATGTCAATCTGTACCCAAGTGAGGATATAAAAGATTCTACGTCAAGATAAGTTAATAAATACTCAAGGAAATATATTAAATGATTCAACTAAGGAGACGGGATATTATAGGGAAATAGAAAAAATTAAAAAATCAAATAACAGGCTAAACTAGTGGACTAGAAACATCAACGAACCGACCATTATGAGAGGCATTGCATGTTAAAGTCATAACCCTAACGGGACCGACTATATGATACCTTTCACCACGTTGGGTACATATATACAGTATCCTGTAGATATGACAGACATAGCATCTTTGGAGGGCCATTGAGATGGACATTAAATATGTGATCTATACAAATATTTGAACCAATTAAAAAATCTCATACACAAATCAATCTAAATTAAAGAAAAATTGCATTTTAAACGGACAGACTTGGAGTCTTTGGTGCACCATTAGTATGAAACCGGCCAAAAGTATGTATGGGAATTATACGTAAATATTGGTGCACCATATACATAAAAGCGGACTAAAATATATATGAGTGCTATATATAAATATGAACCGATTTGCACGATCCTGAGCACACATTATTACTCACAGCGTCAACAACGTACTGAGTCCCAAATTTCGTTCAAATCGAAAAATATATAGTGACTTTGGTGCACTATTTCTATTCACTCGGACGAAAATATATATGTAGGAGCTATATTTAAATCTGAACCGATTTTCACTTAACTTAGCTCACATCATTTTAGACTTAATTCATTACGCTATGCCAAATTTCGTGCAAATCGAAATATGTATATAGGGACTTCGATGCACCATTTATATTAAATTGGCCGAAAAAATATATGGGAGATATATTTAAATCTGAACCGATTTTCACTATACTTAGCACACATCATTCTATACTTAATTCAGTACGCTGCGCCAAATTTCGTGCAAATCAAAAGAGACTTTGTTGCACCATTTACATTAAATTGGACGAGTATATATCGGAGATATATCTAAATTTGAACGATATTTCCCAATTTCAATAGGGTTCGTCCCTGTGTCAAATAAATGAGCTATGCCAAATTACATCAAATTCGAATTATATATGGTTACAATTGAATATGGACAGACAGAGAGACGGACGGTTGGACATGCATAAATCGACTCAGAAAGTGATTATATGTTTATTCTCAAAAGGACCCACGTGTCTATGTCGTTTCCTTTTGTCTGTTACAATCATATGCACAAAGCCATAATACCCTGTAACACAGTGTGGTGAAGGGTATAAATATCCTCTCGGGCACACCATTTACAAACTCAATCAAAGAAGGAAGGAAAGAAGGAAAGTCGGACTGGGCCAACTATATGATACCCTTCACCACTTTGGTTATGTTGTGCATATGTATCCTTACAATTGCATGCCACTGTTCCCTCGAAGGAACATGCTCATGTCTTTCTGCAACATATGATAAATTTAATTTAATAATTTTAACTTATTAAATAAATGTAATAATGATGAAGTTAAATTGATACATGCTATTCGGTACGCCGCACTGTTAAAAATTTAATTTCAATCAGGCACCTCTTCGAAATACATATGCTATATATATATATATATATATATATCTAAATCTAAACCGATTACATGAAATCGGGCGAAATATATATGGGAGCTATATCTAAATCTGAACCGATTTTTCCCAATTTCAATAGGGTTCATCCTTGGGCCAAATCAGTGACCTATGTCAAACTTCATCCAAATCGGATCATAAATGCGAACTGTACTTTGTTCACAAAAATACATTGACGGATGTACAGACAGACGGACATGCATAAATCGACTCAGAAAGTGATTCTATGCATATTTTTAAAAGGAAGCATGTGTCTATCTCGTTTCTTGCCTGTTACAAACATATGCACAAAGACATAATACCCTGTACCACAGTGTTGTGAAGGGTATAATTAATATAGGAGTTATATCAAAATTTAATCTCAATTGAATTCGCTGTGCAAAATTTAGTATAAATCGAGTAAAGGTAGACTCTTTGGTGCACAATATTATATCAAATCGGGCAAAACTATCTATTTAAACTTTATCGAAATCTGAACTCAATTGAATATTCTATGCAAAATTTTGACTCAATCGTACAACTGGCACCATGAGAGTTCATGGCACCATATACCTTAAATCGGACATGAATATATATGGGAGGTACATTTAAATCTGAACTGATTTCATTATTATACACACAGTACGGTACAGTATTCCAAATTTCGTCTTATTGTAATTTCCAATTTTGTGACTTGGGTGGGCTATAGTTGAATCGGACGAACGTAAATATGGGAGCTATATGAAAATCTGAACGGATTTTTTCTTAATTTCAATAAGGATTGACCTTGGTCCAAATAAAAATACCGCATTCAAGAAAATTCCAATGAAAAATGTCCGTCAATATTAATAATTTTTAGTATAAAGGTTCACTATCACATTAATAACCCAAAATACCCAATATTTGGAGTACTGTTATATGAGGGCTATCCCGAAACTCGGGTTAATGCTAATAATTTTTATTACGGAGGTTCGCTATACATTAGCAATCCAAAATAAACCATTTCTAATGTATTGGTGCCCAATTTGCATCAAATCAGGCCAATTGATCTGAATATAGAATACAGAGGTTTATATAGCCGAATTGGTGTGTAAGAGACCACAGACATTTATAGAGTCCCATGGGTATGTAAACAGATTGATTGAAGGAACATATATCCCACAGGTCTGTTGCGAGACCGTTGGTCTGTATAAAGACCAATTCGTCTGTAGAGAAAAATAAAGGCAATTAGCCTTATAGAGAAAACAGGGTTTTATAAATACCTGTGGTCTCTATACTGACTAATTCGTTCGTATAAACCCATGTATCAATACGGACCTATTTGTCATTATAAACTCAATTGTAAGGGGAAATGTTTATAAATCTAGTTGAAAATGTGTGGGCTATAATGAAAATGAGTTTAAGAAATGAACCCAAAATAATTGGAGAAAAAATTAGAATAAATGTATCAATTAAAGGAAAATGTGGTGTCATTCAATGCTAAATTCAGTTTATTAATGTCGTACGAACCTTCTATGGTCAAAAATATAAATATTTGTGTACGTATCTCAATTCTTTTTATACAATCCACCATAGTATGGAGGGTATATTAATTTTGTATTTCCGTTTGTAACTCATCGAAATAATAATTTCCGACCCTATAAAGTATATATATTCTTAATCAGCGTAAAATTCTGAGACGATCTAAGTATGTCCGTCTGTCCGTCTGTTGTAATCACTCTAGCGTCTAAACGAGTTTAGATAGATCGCCAAAATTTTGCACAGAGTCGTCTTTTGTCTGCAGTCAGGTCAAGTTCGAAGAATGGGAGATATCGGTCCACGTTTAGTCATAGCTCCCATATAAGGGTACCCCCCAATTTTCCGTATTTTGGGGTTCTTGAGCGCGTTTTTCACCCTAATTAGCTGAAATTTGGTGTATTAGGTTGCTATTGGGTACCCAATTTCTCCACAAAAAATTATAAATATAGGTCTATTTTTTCGGGTAGCTCCCATATAACGGTACACTCTAATTTTCAGTATTTTGGAGGTTTTGATCGTAGTTTTCAACCGAATTGGCTGTAATTTAGAACTTCGAGTTCCTATTGGGTAGCAAATCTCTCCACTAAAAATTATAAATATAGGTCAATTTTTTCTGGTAGCCCCCATATGAGGTACCCCCCAAATGTCGGTATTTTAGGGTTCTTGAGCGCCTTTTCAATTGAATTCGCTGAAATTTGGTACATTTGGTTCTTATTGGGTGCCAAATATCTCCACCAAAAATTATAAATATAGGTCCAATTTTTCTGGTTACCCCCCATATAAGGGTACCCCAATTTTCGCTATTTTGAGGTTCTTGAGCACATTTTCAACCGATTTCGCTGAAATTTGGTATTTTGTAGTCATATATGGTAACAAATCTCCCTACAAAAACTTATTAATATGCACTCCCTTATTAGGGTAGTCCACATATAACACCCTTTTTTATATTAAAATATTTATGCGATTTGTTCCGCGTTTTGGGTTTGGTTCTAAGACTCTGTTGTAATCATATCATATAGCGGAGGATGTCGAGATAAAAAAAAAAACTAGAACGTAAGGTTCGATAATGAACTATAACCCGTATTTAGACCTAGCCCCTGTGTGGGAGGTACCATAAGGAGTGGACCGATATTTCCCATCTTCAAACTTGAAATAATAAGATTGCCAAAGTTTGGATGAAATCAAAATTTTCTGAAACAAATTTGGTCCAAAGAAACTTGGGGTCTAGAACCATTTTAACCGTGTCAAAGTGCATACACCCTCGTTATCCATAAAGCTGAGATTATAATTGTCCATTAAAAATTTCTGAAATTTGTTTTATAGTTTAATTTGTTTTATAGTTTACATTTATATAACCGGATTGTGGAAATGTCGATATAGGTCAACTTTTTGGTATTTTCCCTATATTATCATTTCAAGTACCTGCCAGTATATCTATGGTGGAGGGTATCTAATGTTAGCCCCGGCCGAACTTAACGCTTTTTCACTTGTTATATTTGTTCGTTTTCTACAATTTTTGTGCGAGGTACATGGATTTGAAATTTTGATATTTTATCATGGGGTATGAACTTTTAGTGGTTAGAGTAGTATATTAAGTTTTATCGACTTCTAATGATTTTTGTTTCAATTTGCCAAACTTTTATGTAAAAGGTGTATTCAAGACTCTATGCCTTTCTGAATGATCGAAAATGTTGAATATATATCCGAAATATTGAAATCGATGTACGTTATTTTAGAAGACATTATCTAATGATAATGTAAAATTATTTCAATTGAATTGAATTTTAGAAGCTCAATATTCAAAAAATAGATTAACGTAAAAAATCCACTGATAAGCAAAATACGTTGATAATATGTAAAAACCCTCTTTTTATCCTCTGTACCAATTCAAAAAGTAACCCAGTATAAATATCACATTAAACGCGAACTCAATCCGCATTATTCGTGGACTATTTTGAACAATTAATAGGCCATCCGTTTCTCACTTAATTTTTCTTCATTACATCATAATGTACCTTCAATATCCAATTTCATTTGAAGAAACCGTATTTTAATACATCTTTTATATAAAATCTCATACCTTACCCATTATCAATTGTCCATTAATAGTCTAGTGTCAATTTAATTTCCACAATATGGAGTTTAATACTATTAACGTCACACAATGCGGCCCATATACTATTATCAGAAACCCGCACACACACACAAACCGACCAAAATCCATTACTAGTGCTAATAGTAAAAACCAACAAACTTTAATCACCCAAAAACAACGAATGAGCGGATATACAAACGTATACAAAATATATTGAACTGAATATGTAGCAGGCAAACATATACATACATGCATACAATGACACACACACTCAAACATCACTGTCAAATCTATAAAATTCGAATAACAAGAACAACAACAAAAATCGCAAGCATTTTCTTTTTGCAACAACAAACCAACATCGAGGCTTGATGACAATTCGTATACAACTCGAAATTTCAGAAATGGGATTTGGAGAAATCGGGGCAATGTGTTACATACAGGACGGCCTATATGGGTCTTATAAGAATAAAATACGATAGATCTTATGCCACTGCTCTACAGACAGAATACCCATTCTTGGTGTGGCATTGACGGAGAAAATACATCCTTTCCACCTTCCATAGACACAATATTTCCTGCGGGGCTTCTGTAGATAAAACACCCCCTAATGGTTGACTTCTTGTCGGTCTTCTATAGACAGAATATTTCGTTTCGAATTTTTATCAGCAGAAGATCTCACGTCGGTCCTCTATAAATCTCCTATAGCCAGAAAATCTCCTCTATGCATTCTATACACATCTGATCCTCTGTAGATGTCATTCTTTCCATAGACATAATATTTCCTAGTGGGGCTTCTATACACAAAATACCCCGTAACGATCCTCTATAGACTTCCTGACGGGCTTCTGTATACAAAACACCCCCTAATGGTTGAATTCTTGTCGGTCTTCTATAGGCAGAATATTTCGTTTCGAATTTTTTTCGGCAGAAGATCTCACATATGTCCTCTATAGATCCCCTCTAGGTATCTTATAGACGAATGACCTCTTGTGGTTCTCCTATAGTCAGAAATTTTCCTCTATGTATTCTATAAACGGATGGTCCCTACCATTGAGAGAATATATCCTTTCGACCATCCATAGACATACTATTTCCCATGGGGCTTCTATAGACAAAATACCTTTCGAATTTCTATCGACAGAAGATCTCACGTCGATTTTCTCTATGTCCCCTATAGACGATTGACTTCTTGTGGCTTTCCTATTGCCAGAAGACCTCCCCTAGGTATTCTATGAACAGATGAACCCCTTTTCGAATTTTCTGTCTTCTATAGACAAATGACCTCATGTAGCTATCTTCTATATGAATCGGTCTGCTGTAGCCAGAATGCCTACTCTAGGACTTCAATAAACAGAAGAGCTCATATTGATATTCTACAACCAGAACACGGATAAAGAAGACCATATTTACCAAAGACAAAATACGTCCTTTTGGTCGTTTGTAGAAAGAAGTTCCCCGGCCAGTTTTCTATAGACAGAAGACATTCAAAAGGCATTTTGTTTATAGAAGGCCAGTCTTCTACAGACTTAAAAACTTTTGTGGCTCTCGTATATATGGATAACCTGTCGGGTTTCTATAGCCAGAATCCCTACTCTCGCACTTCTATAGACCAAAAGCTCATATTTGGAGATCCCTCTTGGTCTTTTATAGACAGAACTTTTGCTATCGGTATTTTTTGAAAAAACCGGTCGGTCTTCTACAGGCAGAAGACTTCCAATTGGTCTCCAAAAGACAGATGATCCCTCTGTCATGTATAAAAATAAGTCATTCTATCGGGTTTCTATAGGCTGAAGGAGGCCTTCTTCTTCCCTGTTCTTTTTTTTATAGTCAGTAGACCTCTTCTCGGTCTTCTACAGACGTAAGATCTTATTTCGGCCTTCTATTGACAGAAGACCTTATCTCAGTCTTCTATATATAAAAGACCGAATCTCGACTTGCTATACACAGAAGACATCATTTCGGTTTTCTTTAGACAGAAAACCTCCCTTCGGTCGTCTATATACAGTAGTCCTCGCCTCAGTGTTCTATCGACAAAAGACCTCATGTGTGTCTCTTATAGTTAGAAGACCTCCTTTCGGTCTTCAATAGTCAGAAAACATCCGTTCTTCTATAGAAAGAAGACATCCTCTATGTCTTCTATAGGTAGTAGACCTCCTCTTTTCGATTTTCTACAGACAGAAGACCTCCCATTTTCGGTCTTCTATAGATAAAATACCACCTTTCGATCTTCCATATAGTAGTCTTCCCCTCAGTCATCTTCTTTAGACATAACACCTCCTATTGGTTTCAATAGACTCTAGACGTCTTTTCGGTCTTCTATGGAAGGGAGGCCTCATCTCGGTCTTCAATATACAGAAGTACTCCTATAGATAGAAGTCCCCCTTTGAGTCTTCTATAAACAGAAGACTTCCGTTCTTCTATATACCGAAGACATCCTTTCGGTCTTATATAGACAGAAATACTCATCTCGGCCTTCTATAGACAGAATACCTCCATCCTACCTTTCTTCTATAGACAGTAGATATACTTTCGATCTTCTATAGACAGTAGTCCTCCTCTCGGTATTCTAAAGACATAAGACATCCACTAGGTCTTCCATAGAGGGAAGGCTTCATATCAGTCTCCTATAGACAAAATACCTCATATCAGTCTTCTATAGACTGAAGACCTCCTGGTTTCAGCTCTCTACCCTCTTCTATCCAATACAAGGGTGCATTGTGTAGGACACAAATTTCCAATAAGATATTTTGTTTGAAGGCATTGTAACAATGTCATTGTGCAGAATCTGTAATATAGGTGAAATATTCGATATGTTAGCCACTGAAGTGAATTGCTCCTCTACTGTGGTGTCGCAAAAATTTCCAAATTCTTTGTAAGGGTTCGGAATGTTAATGCCGTTGATGGGAAATAGAAAATATTTTAAACTCTACATAAATGGGAGATCCGAAGTAATTATATATTTCCATGGTTCTTTTTTTAAATATACTCGAAAAGGTGGTGTAATTGTGACAATGATACTTCAAGCTAATCTGCCTTTATTAGCCTTCAAATAATCTCCTCCATCTACCACTTAAAATACCGATCATACTACCCATCAAATAATATATCACTTATAGCTCAACTCCTAGCGACACATTTCAAGGCACTCCACATTTTTCCTCTCAACACAGAGGCACGCACACACACTCAATCACTCACTCACTATCCCACTACTCTCATTTATATGGACTTCCCTCCGAAAAAAAGAAGTGCAATAAAACCACGACGATGCGAAAATGTGAACTTTATTGAAAACAAATCGAATGAACATTGATTGAATGTAAAGCCAAACAATCAGCGACTGCCAGCCACGAAAAATCCATGTCAGGCCAACACAGAGAGAGAGAGAGGGAGCGAACGTGGGGAGGGTAATTCAACAAACCCCTTCATTGGGCTTGTTTGTTGTACAGGAAAAATACCATAAATCCCAAAAGAACCCTTCGCTTCAAAAACACCCAAACAGTTAGGATTTATATTAAGCAAAGGCCCAAAACAACCAATATCCACAACGAGAGCAACAACAATGGGGCGGACATAGGCTATGTATAGCCATTTCATCCAGCATTGTGTCAGAGTAAAGGCAAACAAGCTCATCATCATCACTAACGGCCGACCGGACTAGTAATGCTCAATTGAACCTGCAGGAAGAAGTGGCGGTTGGTCGTTTGCTGATAGTAGTTGTACCGACCGAATTGTAGCCACAGACTAATGGTTTTGCGGGGGTGGGGTGTGCGTGTGTTTGTGTGGAAATTTGTTTAGGACTTTTTAAGGATCTGTGATAATCGCAAGCCATTAATGTGCGACAAAAGAAGCATCAACGGGGCGTTGGGATAACATTTCAATATTCAATGATGAAATGAATGCAATATTTGAATGTGGGGGAAGATATAGAGGAAGGATAAAAGCCGTGGCTATTTAGTTCTTTTTGTTGGGATTTTAAACAAATAATAGCTGTTGTCCTTTACTGTTTTAATAATAAGGAAACATGATTAAAGAGCAAACTGTCAATAGCGCTGTGGGAATAAGATTTATTCAAGGAACAATCAATGAATAATTTTCACTGGTAGGGCCACACGCATCATACTTCGCTCATTTTGCTCCAATACCAGCACAAACAAAAACATTTTTGCAGAAAATGCGTTTTAAGTTTTCAATTTTCTCACATACATAGAACAGAGGAAATTCTTCAGATTCTTTTCTAATCCGGGACATTAACCACCCAACACCACGGAGTTCACAAAATCATACCTTGGTTTTCAATTTTGTACTGAAATATATTTAGAAAGGTGCATTTTCCTCCTCTCCGACTGGCTCATTTACCATTATCTTTACTATTATTAAAGTTATGCGGTTATCCTTTAAACCATGTTTGAAATGTATTGGTCCTAAAAGGTCTAGGCAACACTCAAGTGGAACAAATTAACAATTTGTGAAAGATGTACTAGAGGAAGTGGATTCATTGCGATCATATCACCCTTTGGGGGCTATAACATATGTAATCCGGATTTGGTAAAAATATTGGATTGTGATAAGTTTATATTACATCAGATACTCAACTAGCTTTTAATGAGATTTAGGATTTTGGAAAAGCGTTGATCCATTATGAGGGAGGAACCAATTTTCGGACTCAAAGAAGGTCCAAATCTAGGCCATTTATGGGGGAGGTTCCATAAGAAGTAGTCTGACATTTTTTATATTCAACCTCAATTTAGGCCTTGAGAAAATTTTACGAAGTGGAAACTTTGGGTTTAATCGGCATTTATTAGCCTTAAGCCTTACAAATTATGATATTATTCTATAATCTGGATTGCCAGTCTCTATAGTCCGAATTGGGAAAATTAATTAGTTTTTATGAGTTTCTATACACAACTAGGCAAATGTGTCCGTCCGTCCATTACAATTTGCTAACAATGAACAGTTGTAAGGATTCGGTTCGGCCCAAAGATGACGCATATTGTTTTTGGAAATTATCCGTTAATATTTAGGGGATAAAATGGACCAAAGACATTATTTTTGTAATGTTTATGCCTGGTAGCTCTAGAGGCCACAATTATGCCCAGGACATCACGAAATTTTAGAGAAAGAAGAGAATCTGTCCACATAATAAGTATGGCCATTTCATGATAATCGGCCAAGTAAGTTAGAGTTCCGTGCTAGTTGTGCAGTACATGATATGGTCGGCATGTTAGACCATGCTCTCAATGCCTGGTTATACCCTTCATCATACTGTGGTACAGGGAACGATATAGGCCCATGGTTCTTTTTAAGAATATGCCTAGAATCACTTTCTGAGTCGATTAATGCGTGCCCGTCCGTCTGTCCATGTTAAATTGTAAACAGAGGTACATCCCACATTTCTGATCCCAATGAGATGAAATTTGGCACAGCACACTTATTTCGCAAAAGTACGAACCCTATTGAAATTTTAGAAACTTGATTCAGATTAAGATATAGCTCCCATACATTTTTCGTCCGATTTAATGTAAATGAGCACCAATGTCACGAAGTTTGTTCGATTGTGACAGAATTTTGCACAACGTAAGAATTAAGTACAGATTGACGTATGTGAAGTTGTGTTCAAATCGGTTTAGATATAGCACGAATATAAAGTGTGCCCAGAATGATGTTTGAACTCGGTTAAGATTTAGATATAGCCCCCATATATATTTTCGCACGGCTAAATGTAAATTGTGCACAACACTTAGATTAGACGGCCGATTATGTATGGACGACTCCACACGATTGCTTGATTTGCACAAAGTAATATGTAATAGGTTCAGATTAAGATATAGCTCCCATAAATATTTTTGGTGCGCCAAACACCTCATGTTTTTCCGATTGCAACGACATTTTGCACAACGTATAAAACTGAACCAAGAACTACGTTATTGCGTTTTGTAGAAATTGGTGTAGATACAGACATAGATCCTATATGTAAATATTGCACCAAATACTCAACGGGTGTCCGATCGAGATTATGCTGTGCGCAATGTACCAATATATGTGTGTCAAATTTGCTTTAATCTAAATCTCTCCGAATGAAATCAAATCTAGCGTAGGTTGCAGAATGGTATGTGTTCACAGTCTACTTTCTTTATGGGGTTTCATTGCGGAATACGACGTAGAGAATATGAGATTTGAACACGATGGTTCCACATGCCACGAATCCCACAGGAATATGGTGAATATATCAAATATGATAAGGCAGATAAACCTTTAACTCTTGAACACTTTAAAATCAAGTTATGTCTGAAAATTCCATTGTGAAAACTTGGCGTCAATTAGACTTATTGGATTCTTATGCATCATTTACATTAAATCAAACGAAAGAATTTAATGAAGCTTCATCAAGATCTGAACCGATAGCCTTTAAAATTACCAGACGTCATTCTAGGCCCATTTCAGTACACTATGGAAGATATATAATTCCGAACTGATTTAAACATACCAGCTGTAATCAAATGGGGTGAAAAAATATATATAGGATATATATCTAAAGCCCATTTCAAAAAAACAGCACACCTTCCAACAAAAAATTATCAAAATTAACAATATTCGAAATTTTGGAAGGTTTGGACAGGGTTTTCAAACGAATTGTCCGTAATTTTATATTTGGGACTCTCATTGAGTACAAAATCTCCCCACAAAAAATTATCAATATTGGCCCAATTTTTGGAGTATCCCAAATATAACGTTACCCCCATTATACGGTATTTCGGGATTTTTTGTACGTTTATCATTCGAATTGGTTTTAATTTGATATTCTGGATATTCATTGGGTATCGAATCTCCCTACAAGCAATTATCGATATCTGTCCGCGATTTATTATAGCTCCCATATAACTGTACTGCCAATTTTCGACAATTTGCGGATTTCGGTATGGACAGGGCCTTAGCTCAAATTTCCAATAGCCTGTACACAGAAAATTGTTATGAATATAATTTGTTATGAATATTTTCATAATTTCATATTTTCATAATTGCTTTGAATACAAGTAAAAATTCTTAGAACCATGAGAAAGCCATTATTTTACCTACTCCGCTCTACTTTACCACTATTGCGCTTATTTGTCCACTGTCATTCTCTTTTTTGTGACAAAAACACATGTATTCCTCCCACTGCACCACATACCCAAAAACAAATGTATTCCTCCCAAGAAAAAAAAAACACAACAAACATTCCTTGTTCGGCCTACTTTAACAATCATAAGTACGAATTTCCAACACTTCCCACATACCCCAAACTTAATTCCAAATTTCAGGATTCTATCGGTTCACCAAAATCCAATTCGTATCACATTTAGTACCTCTTAGAACACATAAGTAAAAATTTAGTACACAGTAGTACGAATTTCTAAAACTTTCTACTTAACCCAAACATACACTCCTAAATCCAAGTTTCAGGATTCCAACTCTTTTGGACCACCCACAATTCAAATTGTAGCAAATTTAGTACATAGTTGTATCAATGTCCAAAACTTCCTACATACCTTAATCCTACACCCGCACAGTCATCCTAAATCCAAGTTTCAGGATTCCACCTCTATCGGTTCACCCACAATTCAAATTGTACTAAATTTAGTACATAGTTGTACCAATTTCCAAAATTTTCTACATACCCTAATTCTACACCTCCACAGTGATCCTAAATCAAAATTTCAGGATTCCAACTCTATCGGTTCACTCACAATTCACATTGTACTAAATTTAGTACATAGTAGTACCAATTTCCAAATCTTCCTACATACCCGAATTCTACATCTCAGGATTCCAACTCTATCGGTTCACCAACAATTCAAATTATACCAAATTTAGTACACAGTACTAACAATTTCCAAAAAATTCTACATACCCAATCCTACACCTCCACAGTGTTCCTAAATCAAAATTTCAGGATTCCAACTTTATCGGTTCACCCACAATTTAAATTGTAATAAACTAAAACTTCCTACATATTTCAATCTTACACCTCAACAGTGATCCTGACTCCAAATTTCATGATTATAGTTCTATTGGTTCACCTAAAATTCAAATTGTACCATTTAGTACCCATAAGTATTATTTTCTTAAACTGAATCCTGATCCTAATCCTACATCCCTACAATGATCCTAACTCCAAACTTCATTGTTTCAGCTCTATCGGTTCACCCAAATCCAAATTGTACCAATTATAGTACGATTTAGTACTTTTCGTACACATAAGTAACAAATTTCCAAAACTACGTACATATCACAATCCTATACTCCGACGGTAATGTTACTTTCAATTTTCAGGATTCTAGATCCATTTGTACCTCCAAATCAAATTTGTACCAAATATAGTACCATATAGTACTTTTCGTACACATGAGTACACGGTTTCAAAGCCATCTCCTTATATCGACCCTACTTCCCAACCCTAATTCGCATTCCAAATTTCAAGTTTTTAGCTCTATCCGTTCTCATGCTACAGAATTGTACCAAATTTAGTACATTTTCGTACATTTCGGATAGTTGTAGTTCGAATTTCCAAAAAACCTTTAGTACATCTATCCTACACTCCATCAGTGATCATTATTCCAAATTTCAGAGTTCTAGATCCACTGGTTCGCCAAATACAAATGATATCATATTTAGTACTTTTTAGTACTTTTCGTACCCTTCTAGTACGAATTTCCAAAAACCCCATTTGGGCCTGTCACATTTGGGCCAAGAGTGACCCTCACCCAAAATTTAAAGATTCGTCTGGGCCGTTTCGTCTGGGCGTTGATGAATCGTTAAATCAGTCAATCAATCACTTTACTCTTTTATTAGTATATATATGTTTAATTTGAAATATAATTTCATTTGAATTAAAGTAAATTCTAATCCATCGTTATATCTTGTTCACTACCTTTATATACGTCTTTGAGTATTTCGTACTAAAGACAAAAGGTAGTAGCAAAATATAACGAGTAGCTATGTCAAAGCGCCGTTTTGTGACATCTTAGCTTTACATTACATTACAGACACTCGCTCTTTGGTTCACGACCAAAAAGCATCAACCATACATCCTGTTGTAAACGTAATATACATTGTTCCACGAACAATTATCAATAAAAAAACCAAATCTACGTTTGGTAAAAAATTCTAACCATTTGTGTTTTCATTTCTATTTCTTTTCGTATTTTGCATCAACGCAAACATTGCTCCGTTCGAGCCGGATTCTACAATCCACCTTTACAAAGAAAACCTAAAACGACAACGTCGTCGCAAACAATATGTATATATATGGGAGCTTTAATAATTTCTGGATGGACTTTCACCAATTTTAGGGCTCGTACATGGTCCAAATAAATGTCCATAGTGTTACACAATATAAAATTCCAGTAAGAAAAGTAGTAAAGTCGGATTGGGCCGACACTGTGATACCCTTCACCACTTTGAGTATATTGTACATATGTATTCTTACAATTACATGTCAATGTTCCCTCGAAGGAAGATACTCATGTCTTTCTGCTACCTATGATAAATTTAATTTTATTCGGGCAGATTTAGAGTCGTCTGCGTACCATGTGACATATTTATGGAAAACGATTTATAGCAAAATTGGCACATGCTATTCGGTACGCCGCACTGTTAAATTTCAACAAAACGCAATAACGTGATTCAAGTCTCAATTTGATACGTTGTGCCAAATTTCGTGTTAATCGCACAAGTATCAGGAGTTTGGTGCACCATTTATGTAAAATCGGATGAATATATTATGTATATGTGTATATATATATAAATAGCTGTGCCAAATTTCATCCAATTCGAATCAAAAATGCGATCTGTACTTTGTTTACAATTTAACATGGACAGACGGACGGACATGCATAAATCGACTTAAAAAGAAATTCTATCCATATTCTCAAAAGGAACCATATGTCTGTCTCGTTTCGTTTTAATACCCTGTACCACAGTGTTTTAAAGGGTATAGATATAATCGTTTTCTCACACATCCCTGTTATACCTATGCTAAGCTTAGCCTATCTAGCTGCAGATGTTTCATTACGGCACTCTTTTTTCACCCCACTCTCTTTATTACTCAAATGTTAAGAATGAACATAGTAAAAGTACATTTTTACATTATCATGTATATGATGCGTATAATTAATGCCGTTATGTATACGATTCATACATAATCTGTTAACGGTTGATTAAGGGTATATATTAGAGAGTTACTTTGTACTATTTTCTGTCCTTTCGTTTTCCAAAAATGGTTGATGTGCAAAAAATTAATTATAAATCTAACTTTAAAATACTAGTTTTATTGCAATTACACTTTATCAGCATTTCTAATCCATCTATCAATGGGACTATACACATACACGCAAGTAAATTGCCAACATTGACAAAAGAACCCCGCATTTTACTTTTTATGTTTACACAATTTCTAAAACCTTTTACTATTCGATCGAAAAAAATATCAACTTCAAAATTTCCCCTTTGATGCAGTATATATGGCTTTAGTGTTTTTTTCTTCTTTTCTCAGTGATTTCCGCAATCATATCTCAAAATGAAACAAATATGTCTGTATGTACGTGTGTACATACATAGTTTTTTTGTGATTGGAAAACGAAACAAAAATATTCAAAACTATAAAAATCAAATAGCATTCAAACGTGAACTCAGACAAACTTTTTGGTAT
>NW_026886773.1:0-8097 GCF_032173495.1 Musca vetustissima | reverse complement strand
ACCTGTCTGTCTGTGCATGTTAAATTGTAAACAAAGTACAGGTCGCATTTATGATCCGAATTGGATGAAATTTGGCATAGGTCACTTATTCGGCCCAAGGACGAACCCTATTGAAATTGGGAAAAATCGGTTCAGATTTAGATATAGCTCCCATATATATATTTTACCGATTTAATGTAAACGGTCCCTATATATCTTTCGATTTGCACGAAATTTGGTACAGCCTAATCATTTAGGTCTATAATGATGTATGCCAAGTTTCGAGAAAATCGGTCCAGATTTAGATATAGCTCCCATATATAGTTTCGTCCGATTTCATGTAAATGGTGCCCCAAAGTCCCTATATATCTTTCGATTTGTACGAAATTTGGCATAACGTACTGAATTGAGCCTAGAGTGATGTCTGCCAAGTTTCGAGAAAATCGGTCCAGATTTAGATATAGCTCCCATATATAGTTTCGTCCGATTTCATGTAAATGGTGCCCCAAAGTCCCTATATATCTTTCGATTTGCACGAAATTTGGCATAACGTACTGTATTGAGCCTAGAATGATGTCTGCCAAGTTTCGTGAAAATCGGTCCTGATTTAGATATAGTTCCCATATATAGTTTCGCCCGATTTCATATAAATGGTGCACCAAAGTCCCTATATATCCTTCGATTTGGACGAAATTTGGCATAACGTACTGAATTAAGCCTAGAGTGATGTCTGTCAAGTTTCGAGAAAATCGGTCCAGATTTAGATATAGCTCCTATATATAGTTTCGTCCGATTTCATGTAAATGGTGCCCCAAAGTCCCTATATATCTTTCGATTTGCACGAAATTTGGCGTAACGTACTGAATTGAGCCTAGAATGATGTCTGCCAAGTTTCGTGAAAATCGGTTCTGATTTAGATATAGCTCCCATATATAGTTTCGTCCGATTTCATATAATTGGTGCACTAAAGTCCCTATATATCCTTCGATTTGCACGAAATTTGGCATAACGTACTGAATTGAGCCTAGAGTGATGTCTGCCAAGTTTCGAGAAAATCAGTCCAGATTTCTATATAGCTCCCATATATAGTTTCGTCCGATTTCATGTAAATGGTACACCAAAGTCGCTATATATCTTTCGATTTGCACGAAATTTGGCATAACGTACTGAATTGAGCCTAGAGTTATGTCTGCCTTGTTTCGTGAAAATCGGTCCAGATTTAGATATAGCTCCCTTTTAATATAGATTTACTTTAAGTAATTGACGCACCAAGGAACCAATAGGCTGACAGGAACAAAACGTTCTGAAATTAGTATAACCTAACCTGTGACAAGTTTTTTTTGAAATCGCTTAATATTTGGATAGAGCTTCCATATATATTTTCGCCCGATTTCAAGTAAATTGTTAGTCAGTTTGACATCAATTTTTGCACAACTTACAAAATTGAGCATAGAATTACGCAGTTGCGTTTTCTAGAATTACAGACATAGCCCAACGGATGACCTATTTATATTTGTTTGAACTCGATTTACATACTTTATGGATAGATCTAGGTAGATGCACATTTACATAAATATCACATATTTTATTTCATTCAATTTCATGTTAATAATCCTGTGGATGATGTGTATTTACACCTACGTTATTCAGACAGATTTTGAAGACGATATCTGTAACTGTTCTTAAGATATACGCATATTACATGTTCAGAAATTTTAAAGTATGTTCACTACTCATGATATAACTCTTCATCCACGCGGAATTTTTGAAGTTTATCTAGCCTATGTTACTTTCAGGGCATGACATGACATACTGTGTAAATCTCATTAACATCTGTTCAGCGGTTTTTACGTCTATCGGTAACCAACAAACAAACAAACAAATTTTTTTCTATTTTATATATATACTAGCTGAACCCGTGGCGCTTCGCTGCCCCTACTAAAGTTATTAACATTGGATAGTTAATGTCGAAAACTATTTGTAGGTATTTCGTAGTGTAATATCAGTAATAATTTCGTAGCAGCCGGTCTATGTATTAGTATATTTGATTCTATTCAATATATTACAAAAAATATATTTTTTAAATAATCTTTGAATAACCGTGGTATTATTAAAAGCAAATTTTGCTTGATTTTTCTAATCATATAGCAGTACCCCAAATTTAAGGCTTTTCTTCATATTTTTAACTAATCCGCTATAATTAGATATATTGTGTCCCACTGGGTGGAGAAGTACCCTGTGCAAAGTTCTATCGCTATCGAAGAAATATTTAATGTCTTTAGTGCAACATTTACATAAAATCGGTCGAAACTGTATATGGGAGCTATATCGAAATCTGAACCGATTTTCACGAAACTTTACACACATTACTCTATACACAATTTGGTACGATTTACAAATTGTAGTCTCAATCAGATAATTATTATTCACTTTGTTGTGCTACAATTGAAGAAAATATCAATTCAAAAGGACGTAACTGACATAAAACCTTTAAAAAAATTAAAATTTTTTTCAAGAAATAAATACGGCTCTACAGTACGGTTAAACTATGAAAAAAATTCCAGCCATGCTCCATTTTTTGCTTCTCCTGTAAAATTAGTAAAATGTAGTTACGTCTGTTTGCATTTATGATGACGAAAAACTGAAAGGTTTTTTTTTTAAAAATGACAAAATGTGAAAAATATTACGTCAATAATTTTTCATTTTACACAAATGTTATTCCAATGTGTATGAACATGACAATAGAGAGATGAAAAGAAAAATACGTTAGCGGAATTATTGAAATGGTGGATTTATAATTAATGATAATAAAATAATAGGACAAAAAATTATGAGTTGAAAATTGTGAGTAAATTCCGTCCATTGAATCACCCCAATTTTCATAGGGATGATGCGTATTTGCAACCAATTTACTCAACACATTTTAAAGCGGGAATCTGCAACGCCCCTTAGGAAATAACCATAGAATACCTATGCCATTTCAGATTTGTGATTACTTTTGATGCTATAACTCCACATTCACGCGAAATTTTAGGATTTTATCTAGCCTATGAGTTTTCTAACGGGTAGCATGAGGTGCTGTGAAATTCTCAATAAATTCTGTTGAGCGGTTTTGATTAATCAAACAAAAAAATATTTTCTCTGTATGTAAATTATTTAAATGCAATGGTGAGTGCATTTTCCCAAATCGTACCACGCTCATTTTTGTATAGATGATGTGTATTTACACCTACGTTATTCAGACAAATTTTGAAGGCCGGTTACAGGTAACCGTTTCCAAGATATACGCATATTACATGTTTCGAAATTTTGAGGTATGTTTACTATTGATACTATAACTCTGCAACCGCGCGGAATTTTTGAAGTTTATCTAGCCTATGTTACTTTCAGGGCACGCCACGACATACTGTGTAAATCTCATTAACATCTGTTCAGCGGTTTTTGCGTCTATCGGTAACATACAAACTAACAAACAAATTTTTTTCTATTTTATATATGGGCAATATTGCCAATTTTTTAATATTCCATTTTCAAAAAAACAGGTTTTTTGCTTTTGTGGCACATCAATGATTTTTGGTACACATATAGAGAAAAATGTTCTGACTCCAAAACCGTTCGCGATCAAATTTTTGGTTGATGCGCGCAAAAGTTATCGAGGTTTTAATTTTGGGCATAAGAAAAAAATCTTAAAATTACGCCGTTTATTATATTGACCAAAAACGTTGATATATATCTTCCTCCGTAAAATAAGAATTTGAATATATTATAATAATCGCGAAAAAGTTGTACATCTTCGCGAAATATGAGAAAAATAATAAAAATATAGGAGATTACGTCAATATTTTCATTATATTAATGACATACACACACCTAAAAATTAATTTAAAAATATCTACATAATCTAAACACCATGGTGAATCAAATGATATAAATAACCCAAGTCCGTGTAGCGGTTTCTAAATCACAGCGACAACAAAACAATATATTGAGGAAAAATATTTGTTTTTGGTTCGAAAAAATAATGTCATCATATTTATTTTTTTAATTTTTTATACATGAAAATTTAGAAAAAAATGTTGGGGTTATTCTGCTATTTTACCCGAATTTCGCCGAAAAATTGGCATATATATTAATAATCACTTTTTGTGTGTAAGTATACGCCTTGCGGATTATATCAAGACACTTCCGATAAATCTTAGAATTCTATAAATAGGAATAAATCTTAAAATAAAATAATATTATGAAATATACATTTTAAATTGCGTGTAAATCGCGTAATTCTCAAAATCATTTGATGCGCATGCGTTTTCCAGGAAGTACTGATGTTTATCTTCCAATCCATATATATTTTGCGAAATTTCATTTGACGGCTAAGATGTGCCACACGTTACATAGAAGTACCCAAAAAATCGTAAAACGCGAATAATTTCCGAAAACTCCATATGCCATTAACGCGCATCCGATTTCGGTGTGCACCCTAAAAAAATACATCGATCTATACCGATTTCAATGTGGTCTATTAAGAACCATGGATGTGCCAGCACAATCTATTTTTGAGATAAATTGCGTACATCTCTCTTTCGGCTGAAGTTTTTAAAGTTCTCTTTTCGAAAAAGATCAAAATCCGTATGAGGTCATTTATTGAAGCGGAAATGATACACAGAAAACGCAAATAAATCCGCGATATTTTCAAAAACATGTTTTGCCAAATTTCGTGTTTTTGGAAGGTCAGTTCCCGCCGTTCTAGTAGATGGATTATCACGAAAAAGATTTTATATCATCCGAAACGTAAAAAACCTTATTGATCGCGGGTACCCATATCATTCAGTTGACAGATCTAAAAATTTGGCCCGAAAAATAGGTTTTTTAGAAATTTGATCGCACAAAATTCGCACCTTCGGATGAGTATTACTCTGAAGCTGTGCATACTACATACACAAAATACATATCAAATTACGCAGATTCACGACTACAATAATCTTATAATCGATTTTTATAAATTCCTGTTGGCGTATTAAAGCTAGAAGTAAAATTAAAAAAACACTCAAAATCGAGCTTCAAAATGTCAGCATCATTTAAAGGTAGATGCAGTTAAAATTTTGAAAAATGATACAAAGGGGGTGTAGTCCCCATTTTGTTGGCTCCGAGTTTTATTTTGACACGAAGGCCGTGCAATGAGTGGCTTAGTCACAAATCGATAGATAACATAAAATAACTGGTTTGCCTCAACCTGTTTTTACACATTTTTTTACATTAAAGTAGACACAGCTTCCACCAAAATAAAGTTTGGAGGTCAATATCATGAACAGTTTGCAACGACAGATCAATTAACCCAAAACTATTCACTTTTTTTCATATACTTAAGTAGTTCCCGAGTTATAAAGGGGTGAACCTCCGCTTCAGCTATGTTAAAAAATTGGCAATATTGCCCATATATAGATAGATATATAGATATCTAATAATAGGTATTTATTATTTTCTAATAAAATGGTAATTTTGTGATTATATAAATTGCCTGAGAATATTCGTTTAACATTCTTTCTGCCAAACATTCCTCATCACACCACATAGCATTTCGATTATGTTATTTTATTAGAAAATTCCACAAAGATAGATAATAATTTTCAGCAACAAATCTGCTTGCAATATAATTAACACTTAAGTTAATAGGATTTTCAAAATTTTCTAAGGAAACTATGTGCATTTTGAGATAATACACAACATGATTTGATTATCCAATTCTACAATAATTAATTTATTTTCTTCACATTCACTGCTGAGAATTATTGTGATAATCTCTATCTTCTTTCATCTCTCTCCCTTTCTGTTCGTTTAAAATTCAAATACCACAAACACAAATCAATAATATAATTATCATTGAAAATAAGATATCAATGACAATTGTCTAACATATGTCTTAAGATTTGATGTCAGTCAGTCAGACAGTGAGTCAATCATTTTGTTTTTTTACCTCCCCTTAGAACATGATGGCAAATTGGCAACTCAATTTACGCGTACGTGGGTGTGTTTGTGTGTCGCTGTGTGTGTCTGGTTTCAAAGGAATGCAAATGCATTACAAAACGAACGAAATAGAGAGGAAAACTGAAATTGCTGAAAATTTTAGAATGTTAAGTGGATGTGAAGAGGAATTTTTTTTGGGAGTACACCTACGAGATAGATGGCAATCACAAGGACAGCTAATGTAGACCAATTTATGAACTAAGGCAGAGGACTTTTGTTGTTGTAGTTTGTGTTTGGATATACATAGAGAAAATGAACATTGAGTATTAGTAAATCTTTCAAAATGTAAATGCCGATACGAGGCGTAATATCCATAACCATTCTTGAGGATAATTGCTATATTGACATGATAACAGTACGGCTATGCAAGAAATCCTATTCTAATGTTCAAATCGTTAATTTCAGATCAGAGAGAAAGATATGTAGAGTTCTCTGATGTCCATCATAATGACATGATCCAAGGTTAATCTGATGTCCGTCTGTTGAAATTACGATAGAGCTCGCAACATTTTACACATAGTTTACTATTACTCCTGGGATGCTTGGTATTGAAAATAGGATATGAGGGTCAATGTCATATAATGGTACCCCCAGATATTCGGTATTTATGTCACGTTTTTCAACCGTATTGACAGACATATGGTATTTAGAGTTTTCAAAGTAGCAAATCTTGCTACCGAATAACATCAATATGGGAACTGTAACTGTAAATATTCGATATTTTGAGAATTTCTGTCACGAATATCAACTAGGGATACGTAGTCGAGCACGAAAGTCGATTTTTAAACTTTTCGACTTTTACCTTTGACTTAAAAGTCGACTTTTCGATTTTGTCAAAACTGTTCAAAATTGATTTTTTACTTTTACTGACTAATTCAAAAACCACAAAAATCATCTCTTTTCTTCCTAGTAGCTAGGAAGGTATATAAAGTGGAGGCCATGTTTTAGAGAAAAACGAAGATACACTTTATTTATTTTATTGAATAAACACTTTTCGATTTTCCAGATTTTTAAAAGCCTGCCAATTTACATACTCTGTGATAGAATATGTTTAATCTTTGAAAATACAATTCCAGTATTTGAGTTCTGCTAAAATAGGAGTATCGTTAAAATACCCCCAGACTATTTTTTCAGTTTTATAATTTTTATAACCTTCAACACATTTTGGTACATGGTATTACGTCTTTGTGCATACGTTTGTAACAGGCAAATAGAAAAAAGGTAGACCCATGGTTCCTTTTTAGAATATGCATAGAATCACTTTTTAAGTCGATTTATGCATATCCGTCCGTCCGTCTGTCTGTCTATGTTAAATTGTAAACAAAGTACAGGTCGCATTTATGATCCGAATTGAATGAAATTTGGCATATGTCACTTATTTGTAAATGGTGTACCAAAGGTCCTATATATCGTTCGATTTGCACGATATTTGGCACAGCGCAATTAATTATCTCTAGAATGATGTGTGTTAAGTCTCCTGGAAATCGGTCCAGATTTATATATAGCTCCCATATATGTTTTCATCCCATTTAAAGTAAATGGTGCGCCAAAGTCCCTAAATATCTTTCGATCTGCACCAAATTCAAGCCATTCAATTGTGCTAAATGCGGTTTAGGTCATCCAACATGGGAATGTAAAAAACCAGAGAATGTTCCGGCTCAATGCGTACACTGTTTAAACAGACATACAGCTAACTACAAAGGATGTCCTGTTTACCAAAAACAAGTACAAAAGAAAAAAAAATCATCAGTATTCAAAACGCATTGATAACAGAAATACTGCGCCCAATGACACCTCCAATAACTTAGGTTCGTATGCCCATGTCGTTAGAAGTCAAAATACTGGAGATGCAAACATTCTAAATAAAATAGAAGCTTTGCTATCAAAACAAATAGAAATGACAAATTCATTAATGAATATGATGTCATTATTAATGACTAAACTATGCAAGTAGACCTAATAATTGCTGAGTGGAATGCCAATGGTGTTTCAAACCATAGAAATGAAATAGAATTATTTCTTCATAAAAATTTTATAGATATTTTACTGATTTCCGAAACTCATTTTACCAGCAAGTCATTTTTTCGCATAAATGGC